>NC_081423.1:92013035-92313035 GCF_949786415.1 Peromyscus eremicus
CCTTTAAGATTAGCTCTTGAAAAAAAAATAAAATAAAATAAAAGATGAGCTCTTGATTATTTTTCATACTATTTTATATTATTTCAATTTTTAAATGTTTGTTTCGGCTGCTTCCTTCTGTTGTTTGTGCCAAAAACAAACAAACAAGAATAAACTCATTAACACAAAAGACGCTGAGCTATTTTTAAATGGGTGGGAATGACTGAGAAGATTTCTTGAAGGTTTTAATGAAGCAAAGAACAGAAAAAATAACATCTGTAACATTTAGTTTTTTTTAAACCGGACTTCATTCTGTAGTTCAGGCTGGTATTGGACTCATGGCAAGGCTGTAAGTTCTTAGTGGAACAGTGAAATTAAAAGTGTAACTTTGAAATAAGCATGGAGGCCCTTAAAGACACTCAAAGTGGAGCTGTTATATGTGTAAAAAAGCTGCAGTTCGTGCCAGGACTCTGGATCTACATGTCATAGAGATGCTTGAACACCTATGTTTACTGCAGCATTATTCACACTAGTTGGAGGTAGAGCCTGTCTGAGCATCTACCAACAGGTGAGTAGATGCACTTACATACAGTGAAGTTTTATTCAGCCATAAAGAAAAAGAATTGTTGTAGTTTGAAGGAAAATGAATACAATAGCTCATCATATTAAACAAAATGAGTCAAACTCAGGACAAATGATCATATTCCTCTCATTCATAGAACCTAGATTTTATATAAATACATAAAACCATATATACATATAAGTGAATGACATGAATAGAAAAAGACTGAATAGGGATAATAGGAGGGGAGAGGGGGAAAGGATGGGAGAAATATGGTCAAAGTACACAACAGGCTTGATTGAATGTTTTTATTAAATCCATCACTATATACAAGGAATATATACCAATAAAATTATATTTTTAGAAAATGTAGGTCTTATTTAATAAAGATTAATCCATTGATGCTTGGAAATTAGCATATGAGCTTGTGTCATTCATTTCGCTTTTTCTATATGTGCCCCTTGGGTCTAATGACATATAGCAATATCTACATGAATATATATTTCTTAATGGCAAAGTTACCTGAATGGTCTTTGTGTTCTTTTACTTGAGGGATCCTCTGACCCCAAGAAAATTTCAAATGATATGAGAATGTGTCCTTAAAGATGACTCTCACCGCATCTATTGAGTAATTTAAGTCTAGTTCGTTCATACATTTTTCATCAGGACATGCCACGATTCTTCTTCCTGCCGTGTGAAGAAAGGGAATAATAGTTGAGTAAGATTCCTATGTGGTCCAATGACAGCATACCAGATTTAAGTGCATTGAGGTAATTTCATGTTCAAGTTATTTCTTCCCTAATACACTCACACTTAGAATGAAGTGGGATATTTCTAATTTTCTAATCAAACTGAAAATATTCTATGGCAAACACACTTTTTTTTAAGATTTATATATCTTGCGTATGAATGTTTTGCCTGCATGCATGTGTTTGTGCCGGTGCAGAGGAAATCAGAAGGTTTCAAAGTCCCTGGAACTGGAGTTATGGATGGTTATGAGCCACAAGGTGTGGCTGGGAATCAAACCCAGTTCCTCTACAAAGAGCGACAAGTGGTATTTACCACTGAACCATCTATCCAGCCCCTGGCAGATAATCTTATTGAAAAATATTTCATATCTCTCTAAAGAATTTAGCCAATAATTTAAGCTATAATGAACAAGGAAACCCACAGAAACAACTAACCTGGGCTCAGAGGAGCTAACAGACTCTGGATCTACAGGTAGGGAGCCTTCATGGGACTGACCTAGGCCTTCTACATATATGTGACAGTTGTATAGCTTGGTCTATTTGTGGGACTCCTAGCAGTGGGATCAAGGCCTGTCCCTAATGCTTGAATTGGCTTTTGGGAATCTATTCCTCATACTGTGTAGCCTCGCCCAGCCTTAATACAAAGGAAGGAGCTTAGTCCTACCTCAAGTTGATATGCCATGCTTTGCTGACACCCATGAGAGACCTGCCCCTTCCTGAACAGAAACAGAAGAAGAGTGGATGGGGGAGGGGAGGCAAGGGGAGGGATTAGGAGGAGAAGGGGGAGGGGAAACTGCGATTGGGATGAGTCGAGATGTAAAACAAATGGAAAAAATAATTAATTAAATTTAAAAAAGGGAAAAATTTAAACAATGATCAATTTTAAATAATAGCAATACTAATCCATCCATTTCAATGCACACACAGACAGACCTGTCTGATAAGAGAATACACTATTTTCGTTTGGCAATGGTGCCATGTGATCAAACAGACAAGGTAATATACAACTGTTAAATCTAAATGCTGTTTACTTAAGTGACCATTTATTCTAACTCATATAGTGGCAGTGGCTGCTATTTATCCCAGGCCAGATAACCCTCATAATTTTGCAGTCTTGATTTTATTATGCACATATTCTTGGTACAATTCAACATGTTCCTTGTAATGCAGCAGATTTCTTGAGGTTCAATAGCTGTATTAGAGGCTTTTAATCAGACTCGGGTATGATCCTTTTAGCCAGACTACAGGAGGTAATGTGTTGCTAGATTAGAAGCCAAATCATTTCTTTTTTAAAAAAAAAAATTATATATTTTTTAAAAAGTTTTTTTTTTTTCATTTTACATACCAATCCTACTTCCATCTCCCTTCCCTGCTCTTACCTCTCCCACGCATCTTCCCATCCCTCCCCCCATCCACTCCTCAGAGAGGGTAAGTCCTCCCTCAGGGAGTCAACAAAGTATGGCATACTAAATTGAGGCAGGACCAAGCCCCTACCCGCTGTGTCAAGGCTGAGCAAGGTATCCCACCCTAGGGAATGTGTTCCAAAAAGCCAGTTCATGCACCCGGGATAAGTCCTGGTCCCATTGTCAGGGACTCTCCAAATATCTAGCCACATAAGTGTCACCCACATTCGGAGGACCTAGTTTGGTCCCATGCATGTTCCCCAGCTGACAGGCCAGAGTCCATGAGCTCCCACCAGCTTGGGTTATCTGTCTCTGTGGTTCTCCCCATCAAGATCTTGACCTCACTTGCTCCTGTGATCCCTCCTCCCATCTCTTCAACTGAAGCCTAGGAGCTCAGCCCAGTGCTTGGTTGTGGATCACTGCATCTGCTTCCATCAGTTACTGGATGAAGGTTCTATGATGACAATTAGGGTAGTCAGTAATATGATTATAGGGGAAGGTAAGTTCAGGCACCCTCTCCATTATTGCTAGGAGTCTTAGCTGGGGTCATCCTTGTGGATTCCTGGGGATTTTCCTAGCCTCAAGTTTCTCCCTAACCCCATAATGGCTCCCTCTACCAAAACATCTCCTTCACTGCTCCCCTCTCCAATCCTCCCTCCAGTAGGCCATCTCAGTCCCTCCTGTTCCCATCCCTCATCCCTTCCCTTCTAACTCTTCTCCCAGTTTACCCAGGAGATCTAAACTATTTTCCCTTCCTGGGACACTTCATGTGTGACCCTCTTAGGATCCTCCTTTTTACCTAGTTAGAAGCTCCTAATTTCTGATGGTCTCTTTGGGGGACTATTAGCTGCCATCACTGCTAAATAACTAGATCCATCCACTCAGTGGGAGTTTCAAAACTGTGATATTCTATTTCTATGGGGTTTTTTTATTTACTAGCAGAAAACATTTATAAAATAATGGTTTCTATTGTCTATCTGGTTGTGTAATAACAGCATAGGTCACCTAGGGTTCATGCTGCTATTTCCTCTTAATTTAAAAAATTTCACTATAAGAGCTCATTTTTTATCATCTTCTAATAAAAAAAGTCAGATATTTCTTTCCACTTCATGCTGAAAATACAGACTTAAAATATCTATTTGTTGAGATCTGGATCATCATATGAGTAGAAGCCCAATTTATGCCAAATTGGCTGCCAGGTCCTTTTGACCTAACTATTAGTTCCGGTGGTTTCTTAGCTATCTGGAAAGACAAGGACTCTCACTCCACAAAATTCCTAGCCTAGACTGTTGCCTCTCCTTTCTTCCACACTGAGACTTGCTGGTTTCAAAGTCATAAGAGGAGAGAATGAGACTATTCCCTGGGTATCTATTTGATCTCCCTACTTCACATATCGAGCGCCTCAGAACTGTATTCTCGGACTATCTACCAGTACAATTACTAAAAACTGTTTTAGTTGATGTTCTGTATCCATATTAGCTCAAAGGGGAGTCTCCTCAGAGTCTCCATGTGTTCCATGACTTCTTTGCTATTGTACTGACCCCAAGGAAAGATGTCATGCCACTCTGGGGGCCTTAAGCGCTTCCCCCTCCATCAATTACATCATGAAATACAAAGAACACTCTGTCATCTACTTCTGTTGTAAACACTGCCTATGGGTTCTGACACTGCTACTCACTTTCTCCCTTTTTTAGTATATTTGGAAGTACTAAAAAGTCAGGCTGCCACTGCCAATGAATATCCCCAGAATCTTGCAAAATCATACATCTAAATAATCCAGGACTCATCGCATTTTGATATGCTTTATAAAAAACATTAACCCTCTTTGAAGTACAATTGCTCAAATATGTTACTGGAGTAAGATATCCTTCTTGATATCACAAAAATAATACCCATCAATGTTGTTAATCAACTCTAGAAATGCCAACATTTAACACATTTGTTTTTCTAGAAAATCCTAAAAGTAAATTCGTGTATGTTGAAAGTAAGGAAATTATTCCATGAACTGCCACAAAACATACCTTTCATGAATGGAGATGATGCCACTTTGTACATTATCTCATAGATAGTTTCAGACTCAGGGGCAAATGCAATCATATAATTAGAATCATTAAAACTATCAACACGTCCCAGATCCATTTCAGGAATTTGAGGAGCATCATGAACTTGATGTAAATTGGAGGACAATCGGTATGCAAGCAATATTAGAAGAAATGAGAAAAACCATTCCTACATAGTAACGAGAGAAAAAGGAACACCAGGTTTTCTACCACAGACAATTGAAACAATGTCAACCCGTCATACTGCCATGTGTTCTCTCCACTCTATTTGTTCTCTCCCATTTTAATGTAATTGACTTTACTTCTGTTCTCTATAGATCCATTCCATTTATGTGCAGTGCACAGAAGAGGGAGTCAGATCCCCTGGAACTGGAGTTAACAGATGGCTGTGAGCAACTGTGTGGTGCTGGGAATCAAACCTAGGTCCTCTGCAGGAGCACCCAGTGCTCTTAACGACTGAGCCAGCCCTTCAGCTCCTACTTTCGTTCTTTTGTCTGCACATTTTGTGACACGTGCGTTGTTCACCAAGACAGAGTGTAACAGCAGGTCCAATGATAACTGAAAATGTTTTCTTATTCAACAATGCAAGGCCGGATGCTTGTCAACTCTAATGAAAGTCTCTTCAGACCCTTCAGAAACCACCTGTCCACAGGAATGGACCACTAGCTTGAACCTGAGAAGGCAGGTGGCATGGGATAGGGAAGTACTTCCATCCACAGAAGCAAGGCCTCATTTTGTTCTCCAGCTGCCTACACATGGAAGAAGCAGCAAAATACTGCTCATCAAAAGAATTTTAAAGTACTTTATGACAGTCACTGCATTTTAGAACTGTAGATACAACAGAACATGTCTGAAGCCCAGTGCCAAGAATTCATTTTATCATCTTAGTTTGAATTCAAAGAGAGAACTCTAATTAAACTCAGTGGCTCACACACACAGAGAGGATAAAAGCAGAATGGGCACATGTGAGATGAAGGATTCTAGTGAAAGAGGATAATGATGATTAAAAGTAACTAAAAGACATTATATAAATGCATGAAACTGTCAACTGTAAATTTTATTCATTTATTTACTTATTTACTTACTTATTTATTCTTCTCTCATGGTATACCACATTCATCATACACAACTTTAGCTGTGTATATATATATGTACATATATGTATGCATAGAGTTTAAAAGAGTAAACGTTTGGAAGTATAACAATTACTTAAAGTAGGTTCTCAGCTTCTCTATTAATGTTTTTATGACCATTGGTTTATGCTTAAGGCTCTTCCATATTTTATTCATTTACAATCTAAAACATTCATCAAATATTTCTTGGATGAATACCCACACTATTCACAGAATCAGACATTAATTTGCTAATTCTTTTAATGAGTGACTTTAATTTGTGTTTATCATGAATTCTACAGGAAACATATCTAATCATTGTTAAAACAAAAAGAATAGTAGTGCAATAAAAATAAAGGCCCCAATATCATTTTTTCTGTTTAATTATAAGCACATTATTGCTCTCAGATTGACCTTGTAGCTACAATATAATTGTTGAGAAGAACATGATAACTACATGAGTATCTTTCCACAGTTTTATAATTTCTTTGTGGTGGGTACTTTTTTCTCCCAGCAAAATACCATTCTCTTTTTAAAAACCATTAAATTTTTATGACATTTTAAATTATGTATGTGTTTGAGTTTTAAAAGACAAAAATTATATTCATTTATGTGTACAATGTATTTCAATATAGGTATGCATTGTGGGATGGTTAAACAGAGCTAATTATATATCGCTTGCATGTCATTTGATGAAATCACGTGGATTGAATCTTTTTAAATACGAAGAAAAATCAGCATTATATTATTGCACACAACTATGTGCACACTCTGCTAAGCACATCATCTACATCATTGTAATCTATATTTATTATTATTTAGAAATGATCACAATCTTTCATTTTGTATACACCATCACTCTTTCATATATTCATGATAATATGCAATAAATATTTTTAAAGTATCCACTGTGTTTCACACTTCTGCCCTACAGGACTGTATATATTTAACCTGAAATCCTTTCCTTAAAACCACTTTTTCGTGAGACATTTATCCATGTTAACGTCTAAACATTAAGTTTGCTTCCTTCTGTGTTTGAGAATACACACTGGTTTAAACCTCAGTAAGTGAATTATTCTTGTCCTGTTGATGTCACACAGAGTTCTGAGAATTGTTTTGGGCATGGAAATGTAGAGAAAGGAGAGAGCGCCAATGGTAGTTCTTTGTGAAAGGCTTTTTTCATTTTTTTAAACCTTAGGTTACACTCTGAAGTAATTATGAATTAATTACTTTGAGTGTCTATGCCTTCATGAGACCCAAATTAAACCAGATGTTAATTACTATCTCTGTACAGCTTCGTGTTATAGGGAATATCTGAATGTGAGTTCTTTTAAAAATGTTTCTAGTAAGATATTTAATGCTACATATTTAAATTTTTCATTTGAAAAAAATAGTAGCAAAGTCCAGGACTTGAAAATCTCTAGCCTATTAATTATATCTGGGATATATAAAAAATCATTGATTAATTACTGTGTTGACATCACTGTGAAAAGACCTTTTCCTTTCTACATAGGAGAACATAGATCGTGAACCATACCATCAACGTCTCTCTTCTCATCCTGCACTTCTTGAGCCAGTTCTTGCAGAGAAGAGCCCACATTTGCTGACCCACTCCTAAGTGTCTCTTCCTCATTTTGACTTGTTTGTTTTTCTTAAGGATGCAAAGGAAGTAAATGTGGAAGTCTGAAATAGAAAACATTGTGCAATCAAACCAAAAGGAAACATTTTAACAGCTGCTTCCACTTATATGCCTCCAGAAGAAGGGTTCCAAACACAGAAAACAGAGGAAAGGAAGGAAAATGTGAGATGGCAGAATCGATTGAAAAAATAAAAAAGGAAAACAGTTATGAGAGAGAGTCTTTTCTTCGATGGAATGACCTTTCAGAGATTACTAATGTCACATGGTGCTGTCCCCATGAAACTTGGCAGCTAAGCAGACCAAGCTGGTAGAAGTCTCCTGCTATCCTGTCCGTTAGTTAGTTATTACTAATTACCAGTAGCTATTACTAGTTACCAGTAGTTGCTACTAATTACTAGTAGTTATTACTAATTACTAAGTTACTACTCAGCAGAACCCCACTACCAGTCAGTTCTGCTCCTGGGTCTGTATGCCAAGGCAAGGGATCACGAGGGAACTGTACTCAGATTCTTCCATATATAGGTCACTGTGACAGGGTGTTAGAACACACACTTACAAATACTATTCCAACCTAACTCTGTAGGAATCAGAAGCAATGGACTGATACTCATGGCTCAATATAAGAAATCTTAAATAACATGGTGTCAACTAAATCTTAAAAAAAAAAGGAAGGAGGAAAGAAGAAAGAAAGAAAAGGTTGACTTATATAACAATATGATTTATATGAATTCACACCATGAGCAATACATATTTCTAAATAGATTCTGGAACTAAAAGATCATTATCAAATACAATTTAAAAAGATTATTTTAGGCAGTGGGAAATAGGAATGGAGGTCAGGTGTGAAATGGGACTTTTGACTCAAAGGAAATAAATAAACAAAAAGAAAAGATAGGCACTTTGTATGTCATGAACTCAAGACAATGATTAACTCAACCCTTTATTGACCCTTCACTGAAAAACTCCTAGGAAAACCAAAAAAAAAAAAAAAAAAACAAAAAAAAAAAACAAAAAAAAACCCCCCGAAAACCACAGGTCAATAGCATCTAAGCCCAAGGGAAACAAATGGACATTCTAGATAATTTAATATTGCTTAAAGTCTTTGAATTTTCCAGCTACATAAATAAAGTCCAAGTAATAATGTCATCAGTAGGCTCTGACAGTTGGAAACTCCAATAAATACTAAACTACATTTTCAATTAGAAATCAATACTGTGGCAAGCCTGGGTATCCAAAGCATAAAGATATTTTGTCCAAGTGGCGACTCTTCTTTCTTAATTATTATATATGGAGGAAAATACTCATAAATAAGGACACTTTTATAATCTAACCACCATGCATTATTTGTTCCTGGCTGTTAAGACTTAATTATTCAGTGGTACATGTCCATGCAAAATGCTGTTTGCTCTAGCAGAATAAAATATTAAGTTAGCTTAAATTGCTCTGAATAGTAAATTGTGTAATTTTAAAAATAACAAATTGGTTATTAAAAGCCAGTAATTTCCCAGTCAGACAGTATTCCTGGTACTCAGGGACTATTGCACAAGTCAGATCATTTTATATATTTAGAATGTTAAACAGGTCAGTAGAGTATTTCCTAAGTTTTCTTGGTTAAATACTCTCAAGTCAGTTAAAAACAACTCAAAACTCATAAAATCTTGTATCTCGATGTTTACATTCCTCTGGCAGTAAACCGAAAACCACCACACACAAAAAAGAAATAAGCAATTCAAGTAACTTTGAAAACAGCAAGAGGCAAACAAGCTACATTCCTTTCCACTTACCCACTTGCCTGTTCATTATATGTGCTGTTTGTGCTAAATGCTTTAGTCATGGAGTAAAACGGAAAATTTTCAGTTTTTCCAACTGCTCTTTAGCCATGCAGTATAAAATACTCAAAGGTCTGAAAAATCAAAGTGACTTACTAGTAACTTCCTACAGTTAATGACTTCCATCGAAATGTTTGACAGGACTTTGCTGCCTTTTCTTGTCCATTGCATTTAAGTGCTAATAACCACTGTTTCAAAGTTAACTTACTGAGGGAAGTCAAAGCAGGAATCTTCAAAAAGTTCATCCACAGATCTTTGTCCTGGAGGAGAATTCACATTTCTTCGTTTTCGGATCACGGCTGCATCTTGATTTTAAGTTTACTTATGGGGAACGGTTCTGTTCCCTCTGGTTTCTGAAGAGAATTCTTCGCTAAGTTCAGACTGACTGCCAAAGTTCTGCTCACTCCTGGGCTGTTTTTTCTTCCTCTGCCTCCCGCCAGTTCCTCAGCAGGGAATTTGTGGTTGCAGATGGTTGGCTGGACATATCTGAACGTTAGCAACTATCAAACCAGGAAGAAGCTAGGCTTTTTAAAAACATTTTTATTTCTTTTAGATTAGACCCCAGTAGGAGAGTTTACTCTCAACAGAATTCTTTAAATAAAAATAGTGAAAGGCCAGTTCAGAGCAGAGCAGAGCAGAAAAGATTTTCCTAAATTACAGGAATAAACATACAAATGATGAGATGATGTCTCAAAGCCCCCCCCTAGATTTTTAAAAGCTGGATCTACACATGACAACCAAGCAATGTTTTCAGAGTAACAGGGTAAATCTGAATTTTTACTTGTATCTCGGTAGCATTGTGTGTATTCTATTTGCACCATCATTCTTAGGGCAGAAAGCAGACTACTTAGAGAGATGTTGTGTTCTCAGGCTGTGGAGAAGTCTCACTTAGTAAAGTGCTAGCTTTGCAAGGATAAGGAACTGAGTTTAATTCCCAGAACCCATGTAAAAATGTCAGGAGTGTTGGCTTAGAGATAAATTCACAGTGCTGCAAGGAGGAAGACAGGAGGTCCCCTGGGGCTTGCTGGCTAGCCTGGCTAGCCCAATTAGTGAGCTCTGTCCTGACTATTAGGAGACTTTGTCTCAAAGGAAACGGACAGTGTTTCTAAGGATAATAGTCAAGATTGTCTTCAGGTCTTTATCTGAATTATCTAAGTGCATACACATATACAATGTAACACACACACACACACACACACACACACACACACACACACACACACGGGGCATGCAGAGGAGGGAGGGGGGCGAAGGAAAATATTGACTGTTACATTAACATCAGATCCCAGGAAGCAAGTTTTTCTGTAGACAACCACTGGTTTTCAATATATCCTGTTGCCCATGTTTGCCACAGGCAATGGCTACCTTATCATGAACATCTTGTGTGCATGGAAGACAAAGTACCACACAGATACGAAATATTCCTTCAGTATTCCTTCAAGAATATTTACTTGTTTGCTAATTATATTAGATCCAGAAATTGCTCAGCAAAGTCTGTACAACCAGATTGAACTCATAGTCGGTGAGAATAACAAGTCTCCTGATTGTTTCTGTATGTCTGTTGCCTTCTGTGGAACACACATTAGCACACTTAATAACAGTGCTAATATTTCATACACAGGGACTATAATTTAGAAAATGTCTTATTTCTTAGAAATGAATGTATTTCCTCTTTTCTCAGACCCAGTTGAACTGCATACATGTAGATTTTGTCTGATAGTCTCCTTAAATATACACTGTTTCTTAAAAACATAGTATGTGAGGGACTAGAGAGATGCTCAGTGGTTAAGATCACTTTCTACTCTTTTCAGAGGACTGGTTTGGTTCCCAGCACTCACATGGCAGTTCCAGAGAGACCTGATGCCTTCTCCTGGCATCTATGGACCTTGCATGCATGTGAAGTAAAGACATATACTCAGGCCAATGACTCTCAACCTTACTAACGTTATGACCCCCAATACAATTTCTCATGCTGTGCTGACCCCCAACCATAAAATTATTTCTGTTGTTACTTCATGCGGGGCGTTTTCCCACCAACCCCACAGCTCCCCAGAGTTTTCTTGAGTGCGAGCAGCAGGAAATATTAGATAGAAGGATTTAGGTTGTGGAGATAAACAGATAGAAAATAAAGGATAGCCTTGAGAGGGCCTGGAACCTATTCCAAGAGCCCCAACTGTCTCTGCCCCAGGGTATTTATAGAGATGCCAAGGGGTGGAGCAAAAGACTTGCCCCCCCCCCCAGCACAGCCAAGTGAGGACCATCTCAGACACCTGCACTCAGGCCTGTGGTCCTAATCATCCTCTCTATGCGGACCTGCTGGGTAAAGCACGAGGAACCTGAAAACGGGCTCCCACAACTTCATAAGTGTGATTTTTCTACTGTTATGAATCATAATGTAAATATCTGATATGCACACGACCTTAGGTGACTCCTGTGAAAGGGCCATTTGAACCCAGGAGTTACAACCCACAGGTTGAGAAGCAGTGGTTTAGGCAAAACTCCTCCAACATGTAAAATGAAAATAAGTAAATCCTTTTTTTTTTTTAAGATTTATTGATTTATTATGTGTACAGTGTTCTGTCTGTCTGCATGTATGACTGCAGGCCAGAAGAGGGTGCCAGATCTCATTACAGATGGTTGTGAGCCACCATGTGGTTGCTGGGAATTGAACTCAGGACCTCTGGAAGAGCAGTCAGTGCTCTTAACCTCTGAGCCATCTCTCCAGCCCATAAATCTTTATAGATATATATTAAAGAAATTATACTTAATTCTGTTTTATGTACTTTTCCCTGGAATATCCTTTTGATGATATATTCCAGCCCTCCACTTTTAACTTTCATTTGTTAGGTATATTTTGATCAAGCACCATTATTTTGTATGTAAGATTCCTTTTTAAGTAACATAATTAGATTTTTCCTTTTATTTAATTTGATTTTTAAATTTCACTTTTATAGAAGAAATACAAGTCAAATGGTGAATCAATTTCCTTCGCTTATTTTATTTTAAGTATATCTTAATTTTTTCCTGATGCTTTCCAGTTTTCCATTTCTGCACAGATTGTGTTTTCTCTGTTCCTTTCTGTGGATTCCTTTATACCAGATCTTGTCTAGAAAGTGCTGGATATTAATTTTGATCTATTAATGACGATCTTTAAATGTTAACAAACATACTTGAACTTCAGCTACTCCAGTGATGTAAAAATTCAACCTCTGTCTGCAGTCAGCTTTTTTCTTCACCCTTCTAGCTCCCCACAGGTTAAACATATTTGAACCTGAAACTTCACCTGTACACTTTATTCATTGTGCAGTTCCGAGCGAAGAATTTGCCCTAAACGCTTGAGTCTCCACATTTATGAGATTCAGAGCATACATGATGATATCCAAACAGGAATAATTTAAGATTTAATCCTTGGGATCTGAGGCTATAGGGGTGGCTCATGGGTTAAGAGCATTGGCTGCTCTTCCCAAGAACCTGAATTTGATTCCCAGCTCCCACATGATGACTCACAACCATCTATAACTCCAGAGCCAGGGGAACCAATGTTCTCTTCTGGCCACAGGCAACAGGCACACACACGGTACACAGACACACACCCAGGCAAGACAGTCATGCACATAAAACTTAAAAAATAATTTAAGAAATACCTTTTTGGATTTGAGGAATAAGATGGTAAAAATGGAAAAACATCAAATGTTGCTCTTGAAGTCTGTTGTTGGGTTTTGGTTATAATTAGTGTCTTCACCACAGTAAAATAACATGCAATTTTCTTGTCTCCTGCAGTTTTGCTGGTAAGAATGCATATATAAGTGCTGGAGAGATGGCTCAGAATTCAAGAATGCTTGTTGCTTTTGCAGACAACTTGAGTTCAGTTCCCTGTACTCTTGTGGGGTGTTTTGTTTTTCTTGCTAGGAAATTTAAAGATTTTTCGCTTTCACCACAGTTGTATGAAATATAACAACATGTTCAGGTATGCATTTTGTTTTGTCTTGTATGGAACTTTGTAGTCACTTACAAAGATCCTGAAGTTTGATTTGGTTTTGAGGTTCTGGGAAATTTTCAGATAAATACATTTGTCAAATATTTCTTCAGTTCTAATCTTTTTCCTGGAGATTTATTAGGTAGTGGAGACATATTATATGTCTCTATCTTTTGTCTACTTGCCTCTTAGAAATAAGAAAACAATCCTTTCACACCAAATAAGAAATCTTGAAGACATGCTTTTTGTTACGTTCCTCTCAAAGATGCCTTGATGATGGCCTGCTTGCACTGAAAATACACAAGACTTTCTTCCATCTAGTTCTGCCTTGTCTACAGCTCCAGCCACACTGGGCTATAACTGTACCAAGTTCTATTTACTTCTTTTCTTTCCTAGACTTAACTCTACAAGCTCTCCACTGGATCTCTCTTAATGACAAAGATTGAGCCCTTTGGAGTTCAGCTTTGATCATTTTTTGCCTCTAGGATGCCTCCTTACTTGAATCCTGTGAGGGGTGCATCCCACTGCCAGGTGTTCTTATGACATACAATGCGTACCATGTATAACTCATTTCTTTGTAGACTGGGCATACTCATCTCTTACCACATAGTGTAAAGATCCAGATAATGATAAAGAATGTGTAAAGGGAGCTGAAGAGATGGGTTAAGAGCACTGGCCACTCATGTAGAGGGCCTGGGTTCTGTTCCCAGCATATACATGGTTGTTTACGATGTCTTATCTTAGAGAGAGAAAGAGAGAGAGAGAGAGAGAGAGAGAGAGAGAGAGAGAGAGAGAGAATCTGTATTGTACTTACCACACAACCTAGAATATGAAAGTTGCTCATAATAAGTGTTTTGAATTTGAATGTATAGTAAAGGACATAAAGAAACAAAAGAAAAATATCTATTGTTTTCTAGAAGTATGGTTATGAGAGATTTGTGTGGCACCTAAAAACAAGTAGTTTTGGGTTCAAGAGAAGGTTCTTTGTGTGTTTTCTGTTGTTGTTAAGTGTAGGGTCTTACTAAATAACCCAGCCTTAAACTCACACCAATCTTCCAGTCTCATCCTCCCCAGTACTGCAATTATAGGTGAGAGGCACCATGCCTAGCTTGGTTTTGGCTTTTTTTAAAGATGAAGCTTAAAAGGGCAGTGAAGAGGGAGATGCAAAAAATGGGAGAAATCAAGTAACAAAGTGTTGTGTTTTTTTAAGGGGTATGGATAAATATTGCAGAAGAAACATGATGATAGTTCTACCTTGAAGAAGGGAAATATAAAGTGCCAGTGAACGCTGAAGGGATGCTAGTTAGTACGAGTAAAGTGTCTGGTGGGGAGCACTAGCTTGATTTCTCCATGCTTGATGGTATAACTCTGCAGTCTCTTCAGCAATAGTGTCTTACCATCAGGCTGTGGAGGGTAACCCTTAATACTGACAATTGTCTATAATGTTTTATCTGAGGGGGCATCTATGGGACCATTTTGGCCAACAGTTCAAAAAAATATAACCCATTTCTGGTTCTAGAGATTTTATTTGATAGCTTATGACATCTAGTCGGGCACTCTCTATCCCATTATATGGCAACTCCATTTAAGTTTTATTTGTATAAATTTATATTTTAGGAAGCATCTAATGGAAGGTTCTACACATGTTCAAGAGAAGAAAAGTAATCATTAATATCACACTCAGCTAAAACCCTGTGAGTTACAATAGGATTCTGCTTTCAAAATATACCAACCTAGTAATAGTAGCACAAATGTTATGGGAGTAACCAATCACTTTTTAAAATTGTATCTAAGGCTTGCTCCATGAGATGAAACACATACCTGACAATGTTAATGAGGCCAAGAACTTTAGACTAGATAGGTCTGCTAAATAACCATAGCAATAAAATGACTCCTGATTAGGGCCCAGGGGGAGGGGTAAATGGATCTCCCTGGGAAAGGGAAATAGAAGAGATCTCATGGGTGGACTGGGGGTGAGTGGTGATGGGAACATGAAGGATCTAGTTGGAGGGGGCGAAGGAGGGTGAGAGTATTTAGAGAGATGACTAGAAAGGGGTGGGCATTTTGAGATCAGGTAGAAATCTGATACAAGGGAAATTCCCAGGAATCTACAAGGATGACCCCAGCAAAGACTCTTAGCAATAGTGGATCCATAGCCTAAACTGGCCATATCCTATGACCAGGCAAGACTTCAGTGGAGAGGCTGGGACAATATTTGACCTACAGTGTGCCCTGCCTATGGGATGTGTCAGGGTTGGGGGAGGGTTAGGGTGGTGCAGAGATTCTGGGAGTGGCCAACCAATGACTACTAGTCCAGCCTCAGACACATGCCACAAGAGTGAGCTCACCCCTGACACTGACTGAATTGCCAGGATCTAGAGATTGGATGGCCCAGAGACCTATGATAGAACCAAACAGGACTAGAGGGAGGGAAATGTCAAAGTAATGATGGCTAACAATACTCTGCTATACTCACAGATTGGTGACTACCACAACTGTCATCAGAGAGCCTTCATCCAGTAACTAATGGATACAGATGCAGAGACCCACAGCCGAACATTAGGCTGAGCTTGAGGGATCCTACTAAAGAGAGGGAGGAATGATAGGTGCCAGAGGGGTCAAGGATGTGACAAGAAAACCTACAGAAACAACTAATTTGGGCTCATAGGAGCTCACAGAGACTGAACCGACAACCAGGGAACCTATATGGGACTGACCTAGGCCATCTACATATGTGTAACTGTTGTAGCTGGGTCTACTTGTAGGACTCTTAAGAGCAAGAGGAAGGGCTGCCCATAATGCTTTTTCTGGCTTTTGAAAACCTATTCCTCATACTGGGTTGCCTTGCCCAGCCTTAATACAAGGGGAGGAACTTAGTTCTACTGCATCTTGATATGCCATGTTTTATTGATACCCATGGAAATCCTGTCCCTTTCTGAATAGAAACAGAAGAGGAGTGGTTTGGGGGAGGCAGGCAGGTGGAGGGAAAGAATAGGAGGAGAGGAGGGAGGAGAAACTGAAGTTGGGATGTAAAAAAAAAAACCAAATACATTTAATTAAAATTAAAAAATGACTGCTAATGATATATTGCTATACCCATAACTAAGTGTATTGTTAACCGTTATCAGAGAAGCTGCTTCTTGCAGTAGATGGTAACTGACACACAGAGATGGACACAGCATACACTGAAATGCTGTAGACTTACTTAGCTGTAACCAGTCAGGAGTTGCCAGCCAGAAGCAGAGGAAGCAAGATGAGAAGGTCAGACTGAGAAAAGGTACCAAGCCAAATGGCTAAACATAGATAAGAATATGTGTTAATTTAAGTGTACGAGCTAGTTAGTGATAAGCCTGAGTTACCAGCCAAGCATTTATAATTAATATAAGTCTCTGTGTGTTTATTTGGGACTGAACAGCTGCAGACTGGGTGGGACATAAACTTCTACCTACATGTGGCACCCAAATGTTTGACAAGAATTTCCACATAAAACCTGAGAAAGCTTAAAAAAGGATTCTAAGCACACAAAAACAGAGTCAAACTCAGCTTCTTGGTAACTGCTTTTTCTCTGGTGGGCTCTGTTTGCTGGTGCCAGGCAGAGGCATGGCTCCTTTAAGAGATGGTTTCCTGACTCAGCTTTAGTGGCAAAAAACCAGGCATCTCTTCTAAGAGGCCCTGATGCCAAACACTTACATGGTGTTTATGAGCAGCCAGCTGCATGCTAATCAGTGGCAGTGGCTGCATGGACCTAAAACCTCCCCGGAGTTAGGGGCAATACATGTGGCTCCTGCCAGTACCTCTGTCGTGAAGCTAGACTCTCAGGAAGCCAAGGAATGGGGCGGAGCTAATGCTTTAATCCTAGACATATCTGCTTAGCAAACCATTCTTGTGGTCAGAAAAAGATAGAATATGCAGTAAAGACAGATTCAGACAAAAAAAAATAAAAATAAAATAAACAAACCAAAAAATAAACAAAGCAAAAAAACCTCTAAATGGTTCACAATGCATTTAAAAATAAATGTAGGCTTGGAAGAGAAAAGAGAAGGTATAGACAGTCATAAAAAAGAAATATATAGTTTTAGAATAATAAAGTCCTTACAAAGGGAGTAAAGAAATATAAAAAGAGCCATGTAAGACGGAAAATACACAGAGTCTGGATAATGTATATTATTATGCTGTCTTTAAATTGTTTGACAACTGAGAAAGGAGCAAAAGCTAAGAGACATTTCATTATAAATGTTCCTGGATTAATCCAACCTACATATTTTGAAAATGCCTTGACTTCAAAATTTAAGTCAAAAGATGTGTTACTTTAGAGAAGAGGTTATGCTTTTATTTCCACAGGAAATGAGATGCTGTGGATTCATTCTGTGTTAAGAAAAATCGGGTTTGATCGAGGAAGGTCCCTGAAAAATCTCCAATGGTAATGGATGACCCAGATGATCCAATGTTTCAGAGCACCTCTGTTATAGTTTCCTCTGAGTTCTGCATCCAGAACAGCTTCAAGGTGACTGACTTAGATGATCCAGCCTCACAGAATACTCCAGTCAGGACTTGACCATAATCCTAAATTTTCTCAGGGTCCCCATAAGATTAACAGTGCCCCCAATCAACAGGAAGTAGCCTAGAAAACTATTCCCACATTCCCAAAAAAATGGATTACAGATGTTTGTCTTTGTTTAGGGGGTTTGGTTATGAATTATTATTGGTCATAGTAAATCTCTTTCTAAATGAAGAAAGGGTGATATAATATAGAAATGAAGGGGAGAAGGGGGTAGATTATTAAATCTATTTTAATCCAAAAAACAACTGTTTATCTTACATATTTTACATCAATATAGATTTTGGTTTATTGATAAAGTTAATTTTATTATACTGTATGTATATTTCTACTTTTGTTTAGGGTATTATGTTTATGCAGCTCATTTAAAAATGTAATATATAATTAAGAAATACAACTTAATAGTCATCTTAATAGTAAAACTTATAGTCATGTTAGGTTTTCTAGGTATAGATATATTTCAGATAGATAGGCAACCTTCAAACACTTCAAAGACCTACAAAATATGGTATTTAAAATGTTTTAAGAACTTAGACTTTTCTTGACAGTGAGACACATCTGCTCCTGGCAGAACCAATCACTTCAAAGAGGATGACAATCATCAAAGAAACTCCATATGGAGTTTATTTTCTTTATGGCAAAAGCTAGCCATGTGGGCAAAGAAACTGCCCTTGCCTTGACTGCTGACGGTATTATGTACAAATTGGACAAGCAGAAAACAAAAGAGACTGCAGAACTTTGGCAAGACAAGGTGGGACAGTCCTTCAAAAATCCTGATTCACAGATAAGTCTGTCAAATATGCTAGGCCTCTAGGCTGAAGATGGATGCCCCAACATTGCGGAGCAACTTTGGATGACTGTCCAGGCAGCCTGATGTCCCTGTCATTAGGTAACATTACATCCTTCTGGAGTCTTTGATGGAGTTGAAGACTAGATCGTTATAGTTTTCTTTAGTTATAATAAAAGATAAATTAGATACAAAACTTTAGACTCACCAAGATAAGATAGAAAATTAAGTATTTTCTCTAATTTTGCCAAATGCTAATAGATTAGATAGTGTTACTACAATTCTTACTGAGTAACTGTTTTGTTGTATATAATTTTACTATTTTAAAGTTAAAATTTTTTTAATTAGACAAAAATGGGGAGGGGGAATGCTGTGGGATAATGCTCTTGTACATGGTATAGATTTGGTTTAATAAAATGTTGATTGGTCAGTAGCCAGGCAGGAAGTATAGGTGGGACAACCAGACTAGGAGAATTTTGGAAAGAAGAAGGGCAGAGTAAGGAGTCACCGGCCAGATATAGGGGAAGTAAGAGGAGCATGTCAGACTGAGAAAAGTTACCAAACCACATGACTAAACATAGATAAGAATTATGGGTTAATTTAAGTGTAAGAGCTAGTTAGAAATAAGGCTGAGTTACCCGCCGAGCATTTATAAGTTATACTAAGCCTCTAAGTCAATTATTTGGGAAGCAGCTGCTGGGTATCTGGGAACAGCCAGACAGGAGAGAAACTTCTGCGTACTCTTAGCCCTCAATGTCTATACCACACGCCTCTCTTCAATGCTTGGGAAGCTATGCAGAAGAGGAGGAAAGACTCTAAGAGCCAAGGTGATAAGCAAGGAAACTACATTTTCCAGACACAATAGGGCTAATGAACAGTGAACCCAGATATATGACAGCATGCACAAGACCCATACAAGTTCAAACCATACAAAATTACAACACAAACAAGGGGAAGTGGACACAATGTGTCACCTCTAACCAAGAAGGTGTGTGCAATTGGAGAGGGACAACAGTTTTCTTCACTTGAGTAGCAATGGGTACATCTAACACATTCCAGGACAGGTGGCATGCTGAGGAATAGTAGCAGGCCAATGTAAAAGGACTCCATATTTTGTTTTATTTTATTGTGTGTGTGTGTGTGTGTGTGTGTGTGTGTGTGTGAGAGAGAGAGAGAGAGAGAGAGAGAGAGAGAGAGAGAGAGAGAAATTGATTTTTGTTTGGGTTTGATTTTTTTAAGAGAAAGAATATGAAATTGAGTGAGTAGTGGGGGAGGGAAAGAATATGAACAAAATACGATATAATTTTTATAAAAAATTAAAACTGAGAAGTTGTTTAAATATGAAGCAAAATTTCAGTTGAGAGACTTCTGTGCATGAAATAGAAAATTTGAGGACTAGCAACAGCTGTGGCAAGTAATTGAGAAAAGTGCTAATTCTAGAAATAAGCATTAAAGAGATTTGAAAATTATTTACTTGTAATAAGAGCTCTTAAGATTTGTAAAAGAGCTGCTGGTGTAGGTGGTGCTACTTATCATAAAGTGAAATCTGTTGCTGAATTGATGCTTCAAAATATATTAACAAATCCAAATGGGAGATGGGCTCTTGAGGGACTGTTCCCCTCCCTGGGGAGCTACTGGCAGTTACAGTTGCTGGAGGAGAGTGTCTAAGTTTGAGTTTCTATTTCTATGATAAAACATCACGACCAAATCAGCTTGGAAGGAAAGGTTTTATTTCATCTTACAATTCTCAAGTCACATTCCATCACTGAGAGAAGTCAGGGCAGGAACTCAAGGCAGGATCCTGGATACAGGAACTAGAGCAGAGACCATGGAAGAATGCTGCTTCCTAGCTTGTGCACTGTGATGTGCATGCATACACACACAGCACGGAGTATGGGGATTAGGTGGGAAGCAGAAAGAGTCCAGTTAAATAGGAGGTAGACAAGAGAAGATAATGAGAGGAAACATGATTCAAGTACAATATACACATGGATGAAATCATAAAAATTTAATCAATAAAATGGTCATTGGTTGACTGAAGTTAGTGAATTGACAGGAATATTGA
The DNA here is from genome assembly GCF_949786415.1 of Peromyscus eremicus. Classification (NCBI taxonomy): domain Eukaryota; kingdom Metazoa; phylum Chordata; class Mammalia; order Rodentia; family Cricetidae; genus Peromyscus; species Peromyscus eremicus. Next base: position 92,033,755 of record NC_081423.1, read on the forward strand.
CTACTAAAACTGATAAACAATGAAAGACTGTAGCTGGAGAATTTTCTCACCGGGTCCCGCCAAACCCCAGCCGTCCGACAGCCCACTTATAAAATAAACACACAGATGCTTATATTATTTAAACTGTTTGGCCTAATGGCTCAGACTTCTAGCTATCTAATTCTTACATCTTATATTAATCCATTTCTATAAATCTATACCTTGCCATGTGGCTCATGGCTTACCGGCATCTTCACATGCTGCTTGTCATGGCGGGGGCTGGCAGTGTCTCCTTCCGCCTTCCTGTTCTCTCAATTCTCCTCTCTGTTAGTCCCGCCTATACTTCCTGCCTGGCCACTGGCCAATCAGTGTTTTATTTATTGACAAATCAGAGCAACAGATTTGACATACAGACCATCCCACAGCAAAAGACAAATACAAATGTTTAGTACAGCTAAAATACAATTCATTGTGTAAGAGTAGAGTGAGCATTTCTTCACACACTCGCGCACACACACAAATAAAAACAAAAACCTAAGATTGCCTTTTATGGTTATCTCTGTAGGAACTACTAACAATTTTATTTCGAATGAAGTAGCTTCATGCTCAAAATTTATAAATCCATTTGTAAGTAAAATAAAATTGATATACAGAATCATGATGATAATGACTAATTTTGTGCGAGGGTAGTAAACATAATGGTGAGTTAAAGTATTTTAAAAATGTTATTTGGAGGAGAGAAGCATAATCACAGCTAAATTTCCTATAAACCTTACATTTGAAGATGAGGTCAAAATACTAATTAACTTTGGAATTGCACTATCCAATATGTTAGATAATAGCCCCAAGTAAGGATTTAAACACGCATTTTCATTAGTTTAAAAATCTATAATACATCATTTAATTCCTTTACCTCTGACAAGTAAGCACTTAAAATATTTGGCTCTTGAACAGATCAGCCTTCCAAGATAGTGGTGGTCAACTGTGAGAGACACAGCTAAACTAGTTTATTACATAAATATCCTGTAAATGGGTAGTGAAAAGATTAAAGCACAAAAGCAAATGAATGAAGAATATAATTAACACAAATCTAAATGCAAACATATAATGCCTTGACATTACTATAAATTTGAAAGCAGGTAAAAATTGCAGTGTTATATCAGTAAATATAAGTATGTAGTTAGGAAATATGTATACTGTATATAGTAACAACTCTACAAAAATGGATTAAAAAGTAAACAATTGAATTTTTATGAAAGAACTATAGGGCTCTTTTATTAAATTTTATCTAATTTCCATATTTTCTCCATTATACGAATATTCTTTTAAAATTTTTTTATTTTATGTATATGTGGTGACTGAGTATGTTTCTATACACCACATGTGCTCAGGAGCCCATGTATGATTGAAGAGGACATCAGATCCTCTGAACTGGAGTTACAGACAGTTATGAGCTGCCATGTGAGGGCTAGGAACTGAACTCAGGTTCTCTGCAAGAGAACTCTTTTTATTTATTTATTTTTTATTTTATAATTTAATTTAATTCTACATATCAGCCACAAATTTCCTTGTTCTCCCCCCTCCCGCCACCCCACCCTACCCCGCCTTCCCCCCAGCACATCCACCATTCCCATCTCCTCCAGGGCAAAGATTCCCCTGAGGATTGAGTTCAACCTGGTGAGCCATCACTCCAGCCCCTATAAAAAATTCTTTAGTGAACAGAAAAATGTTATATTTAAGCTATATAAAATATTATAAAATTAGAGTAGAAATACTGCCTGGCCTTTGAAATATTTTCTGATGTCAGGGTTACATAGCTATTTCAAGAGAAAATTAAAATAATATGTAAAGTTGACATATGAGAGGCCTGCATATAAAGTACACATATGTACATATACTAATATAAGTAGAAAATGGACTTAGATTAGTATCAAATACAAAGAAGACTATTGATGAGATGATGGAAATTCTAAGAACATGCTATTAGTATTTAAATTTTTTAAAAAGAACAATTATTACTGTGACTCCTTTTGTTTTCAAAAGTTGTATTTGAACTGCTTTCAAGATGTGTGCTTATTTGTTTGTGAGTCCAGGGCCTTATATCTTCTACTGCTGTTAAAATAATTCCTGGAAAGGATTTAGGAAAAATAATATTTCATACCTTATATAAAAGAAAATTCATTTCCCTGATGACTAAGTATGTTGAACAATTTTTCAGTGTATTTCAGCTATTTGAGATTCTTCTGTTAAGAATTCTCTGTTTAGATCTGTATCCCATCTTTTAATTGGATTATTTGGTATTTTGATGTCTAGTTTCTTGAGCTCTTTAAATATTTTGGAGATCAGCCCTCTGTCAGATGCGGGGTTGGTGAAGATCTTTTCCCATGCTGTAGGCTGCTGTTTTGTCTTACTGACAGTGTCCTTTGCCTTATAGAAGGTTTCTTCAGTTTCAGGAGGTCCACCATTTATTAATTGTTGATCTCAGTGTCTGTGCAAAATGACTCTGAGATACCATCTTATACCTGTCAGAATGGCTAAGATCAAAAACACTTATGACAGCTTATGTTGGAGAGGATGTGAAGTAAGGTGAACATTCCTCCACTGCTGGTGAGAGTGAAAACTTATACAACTACTTTGCAAATCAGTATGGCGGTTTCTCAGAAAAATGGGAATCAATATACCTTAAGACCCAGCTATACCAGTCTTGGGCATATACCCAAAGGATGCTCAATCACACCACAAAGACATTTGCTCAACTATGTTCATAGCAACATTATTCATAATAGCCAGAACATAGAAACAACCTAGATGCCCCTCAAACCAAAGAATGAATAAGGAAAATGTGGTACATTTACACAATGGAATATTATTCAGCTGTAAAAAAAAAAAAAATGACCTCGTGAAATTTACAGGCAAATGGCTGGAACTAGAAAAAAATCATTCTGAGTGAGGTAACCCAGACCCAGAAAGACAAACATGGCATGTACTCACTCATAAATGGACATTAGGAGTAAAGTACAGGAAAAACAACCTACAATCCACAGCCCCAGAGAGGCTAGATAACAAACAGGACCCAAAGAAGGATGCATGGATTTCCCTGGGAAGGGGAAATAGAAGAGATTTCCTGGGCAAACTGGGGGCAAGGATGAGGAAATGAGGGCGATGAGAACTGGAGGGAGTGGGTTGGGCAGGTTGGATGCAGGAGGTGGGCTGGGGGCAAGACAGAGAGGAAAGTAAAGAAAGAGACACCCTGATGGTGGGGAGGTGGCATTTCAGGGTTAGAGAGAAGCTTGGTGCCAGGGAAACTCCCAGGAATCCACAAGGATGACCCTAGCTAAGACTCCTAGCAATAATGGAGAGGGTGCCTGAACTGGCCTTCTCCTGTAACCAGATTGGTGACTACCCTAATGGTCATCAGAGATACTCTATCCAGCAACTGAAGGAAGCAGATGCAGAGATTCACAGCCAAGCACTGGGCCAAGTTCCCAGAGTCCTCCTGAAGAAAGGGAAGAGGGATTGTATGAGCTAGGGTGGTCAAGGTCATGAAGGAGGAACCCACAGAGACAGCTAACCTGAGCTCCTGGGAGCTCATGGACTCTGAACCTGATAGGAGCCTACATGGGACCGACCCAGGCCCTCTGCCTGTGTGTGACAGTTGTGTAGCTTGGTCTGTTTGTAAGGCTCTTAGCAATGAGATCAGGACCTGTCCCTGGTGCTTAGCTGGCTTTTGGGAACCTGTTCCCCATGCTGGATTACCTCAAACAGCCTTGACACGGCGGGGGGGGGGGGGGGGGGGGGGGGGGGGGGGGCTCGGTCCTACCTCAACTTGATGTGTCATGCTTTGTTCAAGCCTATGGGAGGACTGCTCCTTTCTGAATGGAGAAGGAGGAGTGGATGTTGAGGGTGGTAGATGGCAGTGTGTGAGGGGGAACGGGAGGAGAGGAGGGAGGGGAAACTGTGGTTGGTATGTAAAATAACTGAAAAATGTTAATTAAATAAAATTAAATTTAAAGAAAGAAAATTCATAAATTTTGTATTTATAAACCATCATGAAGTTCCCATGCAGCTAATGGCTACTGAACATACTCCTCACCTATTTCAGCAAGTCAATGTTCTAATAATTGTTACAAATTAATATTTTTTAAAATTGAGTTTGTAGTTTTGTTTCCACAGTACTTTACTAGTATTTTGTATTTCCTTATGGCCTCTAAGTTTTAGGGCATGGATTATTACAAATTTTATTTTGTAGTTGGCTAAGCAGGTAAAATATGTATAGCACTGATATAAAAACATCTTTGAAATTATTAAACCTGTTAATTACTATATAAAATACTATATAAAACGTAAGTTTGTAGGATAACAGAACAATTAGGTCTGAGACTTTACAGTTCATCTAAATGAGGGAGGAGCTTCCATCTCACACTTGTATCAGCTTCTTCATGAACACTTCCCAGCTCCTGTTCCTTCGAAAGTTCTAAAAATACCTACACAGGAGACAAAGCAGGAACATGATTACTGGGCTGTCCGTTGTCCTCCAAACCAACAGGGAAGACCCATGCTCCTTTCATGAAATTTATATCGATGACACAAAGTCAAACATGTTGACTCACTTTGTCCAGTGTACACTGAGAGAGGCTGTATTCTTCCAGGTTAAAGCTATTCTTCACTGAAAAACAGATTAATCAATAAAAGACATGAGCATAGAATTACAGTTTATTGTCAAGAAAAATTTCAAAGTCATATACACAAAAATGAAATTATTAAAATGAATAAAAGATAAATTGAATAAATAAATGGAGGACAGAGCAATGCCATGAAGTATATATGGAGTTCACATAGGAGGAGTCATGTAGGGTTTCTACAGATTAAGTGCTGGATTTGAAGGGTTTTAGTAAATTTTTTCAAATAGAGGTTGCATTAACAAAAAGTTAATATGAATGCATACCAAATTCATCTTAGTACTGGGATTTTCTCATACTGTATTTTGCTAATCTTTGCTATTTAGTGCATATGTCTTCGGGAAATATGTATTTTCTTTGAGGAATCACACCATTGATGAAAATGTTCTTACATATGATGAAGATTTCACTGCATACTCTTTGAGAGGACCCAATCAATATTCCCTTCAGTGGTCATCTACATTATCAGGTCTCCACTGGGGACATCAGGAGATCAACATGACAGTTGTCATTAGATTCAGATACTCACTTGTTTGAAGTTTACCACTTATATAGTGGGAATCTTCAGTGTGAGAGGCACTCGTAGATGCCAGTCACAGAACAGTAAGGGGAAAAGACAAAAAAAAACCTTGGCCTTTGTGCGTTTCAGCAGGAGAAATGTGGGCATTATATTCATATGCATTTAAATGCATACTAAAATAAATGGTAAGTGAAACTATGGAGAAAAATCAAAACAAAACAAAAACTTACCACATACTCTTTTTATATAAAACCATTGAGGAAGTTATAGTAATAATTTGATAATTTAACAGAATCCTAAAAATATGAAGAAGCAACAACCTAAATATTTAGGAAACATAATTTCAAAAAGAAGAATGAGCAAGTGCAGAGTCCCAGAGCAAGAGTATATTTGACTGGCAACAATTAGGAAGAGCCAAGAAGCCAGCTGTTAAGAATGGACACAAGCAGAGATTAATATGATCTCAAGGACAATGACGCACTGTTCTGGGCACTTAGCCAAATAACTCCTTTACTCCTAATGACCTTGCAGAGAGGACACTGATAATGTCCATCACTATAGATAAGCTATATAAAAATGCAGGGATTGGGTAATTTTATCTAATGTCTCCCAGCTAGCAAGCAGCAGCACTGTGATGGGAACCCAGAAAGACTAGCTTCAGGGTTAGAGCATTACAGCAAATTACACAATGATGATCTGCTTCTGGGAACGATCTAGCTAGCTGAGAATAAGACAGACAAACAGATGGATAGGGTTAGTAGCAAGAGGAGTTCTAAGCAATCAAAGAATGACCTTAGCTGTCATTGAGTAACAGAAAGTTAAGTCCATCAGCACAGATAGAACAATGTTGGTAAATGGTTCCTATTGCTTTCACCTCATCAGTAATCTGAGCACATCAGTGAGGGAGGAGGTGGGATGTGGGGTAAGAAGAGTGAAGCAATCACTTAGGGTACTTGATAAATGGAATATAAACACAGACAAGGCAGGCCATGGTCATGCTTTTTCCTGTGTTAATACGGATGTGAAAGGAGAAGAGCTAAGCTCCACTGTGTTTCCTCTACAGCTCCAGTCCCCACTGCAGATGAACCTCCTTCCAGAGAGCTGGATTCATCACCATTAGAATTCTTAAAATCAACACCCAGCAGGGCCTATTTATAAATGTATTGCACATCTACCCTTCATTAAATTATTCTCTAAGTCCTTCAAAAGTTTGTCCTTACCTGCTTCTAGTTTATGAAAGGCCTGAGACAGAGGATAAACATCTGTTATGGGTAGCTTGTAGGTCAACAAGGAGAAATACCTGGGAATAGGAACACATTGTATTCAACCTGTGTTTCAAGGTGGGAATGATAAACATCAGAATAAATCTTTGTATCATCAACTATTTCTTTTTAAAAATAAAATTGGGCCAGGCAGTGGTGGCTCAGCCAAGTGGTGGTGGTGCACCCCTTTAATCCCAGCACTCAGGGAGACAGAGCCAGATGGATCTCTGTGAGTTCGAGGCCAGCCTGGTCTACAGAGTGAGATCCAGGACAGGCACCAAAACTACACAGAGAAACCCTGTCTCAAAAAACCAAAAGTAAATAAATAAGTTAATTAATTAATTAATTAATTAATTAATTAATTAATTAAAATAAAATTGGCACAAGGTAATATATAGGTTAAATGTGAAACCAAGTTATTTACCAATAAAAACTTGAAGTAACTGAAGAGAACTGGCTGTTGTTACATCTCTAGTAACAGCAGAGTATTACTATTTATATTCTTACATAGCCCATTTAACTCAAACTGTTTTCTTGTTAGAATAGAAATTCTAAACTACATCCTTAGACCAGTCCAAATTAGTCTGGAAAATAACTTCAAATGAGTTCAGTATTTGTCACCCTAAAGCTAACTCCTGATCAGAGATCTGAGGCTGAGGAGAAGGCAGGAAAGTTGTGGAAAGATTTCAAAGCCCTGGAGCCTCTAAGGAGCAGCCTGGTCTAGGGTATTTTCCTTTCTGGTGCTGCTTCCAACGGCACCCTTTGCCACTGCCTCAATTCGCTCCCAGATTAACAGTGCAGTGTTCCCACGTGGCAGTAAGACTGAGCAGACCTCCAGGGCTGGCTGTCTTCAGACCAGACTCCCCTCTTCCTTTCTCACCATTCATTATATTCCCGTGTGTGTGTGTGTGTGTGTAATATATATATACATATATTATATATATATATGTATCTTTAACTAGTGATACTGAAAGTTTAAGAGTAAGAGCAGAGCAGGTTTTGGAATATACCTTAGATAATCATTACATTTATAGTGTGAAGATGAGAGTAACAGTTTTGTGTCTTGTTTCTCTGATGTGTTTACCTCTCAAATTTTAAATTCAGTTGCTGCTTTATCATCTTGTCCTGCTCCTAATAACACACAGGTACACACACACACACACACACACACACACACACACACACACACACACAAAACAAGTGTACATATGCATGTGCACATACATACACTCCTGCATAGTCTCCATTTTGAATCAAGAAAATTCTATTAAAGAAAGACCCTTCATCTTTGTTTGCTATTTTCTGGAGGAAGAGACACGAGTTTCTGTGTAGTTTGCAAATCTCTTATCATCTGGAAGACTCAACATACCTCTTTTTGAGGTCCCTGACTATTACTGTGTTGCTCAATCAGTAGTGTTAGCACAGAGCTAACAGAAACCACAGAGTGTGGAAAGCATACATAATTCTCCACCATTAACAGCTCTCTTCACCTTTCCTGATGTGCGGCCTGTGGGAACAGTTTCAGAATCTCCCCATGGACTAATGGCACTTGAGAAGTTTCATTCACTTTTAGTTCTAGAATGTAATCCTTGCCAAACTTCTTTTTCAGGTGCTGGATTGAACCAATGCATCTATGAGTAGGAAGAACATGATGAGGGAAAAAAAAAAACATTGTCATTAAATTTTTGTATTCTTAAATGTCAGAGATAGCAGAAATGGTGTCAGTGCGGAAGGCAAAGTGAAGGAACTAGCTGCTAACAGTGAGTTGCTCTTTCTACAGGCAATCCTAAATCAGGCTCTGGAAAGACACCCACCTCAGCCTTCCAGACACCATGATGGCCACTCGGTCACACAGAGCCTCAGCCTCAGCCAGGTCATGGGTAGTCAAGAGGACACCCTTCTCCTTGTCTTTAACAGCTGCCTGGATTGCCTGCCTGGAGTGAGCAAAAATTAATAGAATGAATTTAAAACCAAAAGTAAAGAACAATAGGAAAGATAAAGAAAGTGGGAAAATATATAGATAGAATACAGTTTACAAATCATATTCATGTATTCAGAAACACCAGGGAAATAAATGCTGACTACTTTTTTTTTAATACAGAGAATTTTTTTTAATATTTTAGGTATGTCCATGGTATTACAATTAAACTTTAAAAAGAAGCTTCCTTGTCTTTTATAAATGCTAACCAAAATAATGATGAATAAAAAGATTTGCTGCTTCATACTTCCTTTAATAGAAGCTGCAAAAGGAAATGGGTTGAGAAATAGAAATAGATGAAAAGAAAGTTGGCCTTCTAGTAACAATGATTGAAACTGAGTGATAGGTATAATGGAGTCATAAATAAGTCTTTCAACACTTGCATTAAATAGTGATAACAAAGGTTTATTTTAAATGGGAGAGAATACTGGATAATCATGAATATGAAATTAAATCAGGGGTTTTATTAGTCAAAAGGGTGATTCACATGCAAGAAATGGGAAAATACTAAACTGATATAAGTTAGATAAGTAAATTTGGCAGATGTGGAAACAAGGAAATTATGTCAGTAAGATGAGGGTCTTTAGGAAAACAGTCTAAGCAGTAAAATAAATTGTTACAGAATTCTGAATAATTAAAATACAAAATTAAAATTATTATTAAGCCCAAAACTGCAGAATGTGGAGCATTTTGGATTATCCACTTGTTAAACATTTGCTTTCCTAATAACATGAACTATCTCTGTAGATAGAGTTTGTGTCTTGAGTGTCACCTAAAGGTCCATATACCTAAGGTATTGGTCCCCAGATGGTGCCATTAGGGGGTGATAGAATCTTTGAGTTGAGGTCTAGGTGGATGCTTTCAGGACATCAGAGCCTCTGTAGGGGATTCTGGTGCCTCAGTGTCTTTCTCATGCTCTTGCTCCTTGACTTATAAAGTGACCAGAGCTATCATGTGTTCCTGCCACAGCATGCTACCTGACCACAGCCTCAGAGCAACGAAGTCAACCAAATATGGACTTAAAGCCACAAAACTTCAAGCTCAAACAAATCTTTGCTCTTGGTAAGTTGATTGCCTGAAATATTTGCTACAACAGCAGCTGATATGATGTTAGTACATACCAGATTTGTATCACTATGATAAAATGCCTAGTATAATCAACTCAAATGGAGAAGTTTATTTTGCATTTAAATTTCAGATATTCTAAGCCATGGTTGAATAGATCCATTGCCTTGAACCTGTGGGAAGGCAGAACACCATGGTAGTGAATGCCACAGGGGAAAAACGACTGCTTTCTTCAGGACCAGAGGCCCAATGTCTTCTTCAAGGTCATCTTAGCTTCCCTACACTAGGCTCTACCTCCTAAGGGTGCTAGCTAGCACCTCTTAGTAGCACTATTGTCTGAGGAGCAAACCTTCAACAAATGGGCCTTTAAAGAACATTTATTGCCCAAGCTATAGCCCCTAACTAATACAATTTCCCCTGCTTCAGGAATCAGTGGATTTGTTGCAGTTTTACATGTTTACCATTGTGGGTGGGGCTGGGACGTATAAGAATGCTCACCACATTTGCTGCTTCCCAGACACATCTAAGCCTGTAGAGGGTTCATCCAGAATCAGGACAGATGAATTTCCCAGGATGCTCAGCACAAAGCACAGCTGCAATGCAGGAGAAAAAAAAGTCCCCTGTTTGCTTCCATACCACATAAGCCCTCAAAAGAACACTGGATACCACACATACCTTTCTAGTGTCTCCTGCAGCTAGTTTCTGCACTAGGACATTCAGCTGGTCATGTAGTTTAAAAGCATTCACTAATCTGATAGAAAATAAGATGCAAATATCACACTAAGAGAAAACTTAGAGAAAAAGAAATCACCCATAATTATAAGAATATTGGAGAGAAGTATAGCACTACTGTTCTCCAAATTCGAATCATGATTTAAAAAAAAGTGGTTTCATTTTTTTTTGCCTCCTGAAATAGTTTTTTCATTATAATTCTGAATGAGAAACTAAACTGATGTTTATTCCATTTTCTCACTAGAAACCTGAAAACAGTGATTATTCATGAGAATAGACTTACTCATTCTTTGTCAACTAATTTATTCAATGATTTTTAGGCTCTCACACTGAGTATGTGGAGAGTCAGGTGTTGTCTCTCATTTCTGTTCGACCACCAATGATCTGAAAAGGTAGAAATGCCTTTCCACTCCTGTTCCTCATTAGTAAATTCATTGTGAGTAGTGCCTCCCCACCTCTTGACAAAAAGGAAGGACACAGCCCTTCTGCTATACCTTGAAATGGCAATGACAGCATCCTCCTTCCTCAGCCCTTTAACAGCAGCATACAGCTCCAGGTGCTCTTTCACTGTCAGGATGGGCCACAGCACGTTCTCCTGAGGACAGTATCCAAACTTGACTGTGCCATCACCATGGAAACCCACAGCTGAGCTAAATCCTTTCAGTTCCACCTAGAAGAGGAAGCAGCTTCACTGATGGTATGTGAGGCCTTTTCTCCACACAATCTAGAAACTGACATGCAGCTGGTAAACACCTGAACTATTAAAACAACAAGAACATTTGTATCACAGAAAACAATGAAATCTGCTAATATATGAGCATTATTTCACATGTGAGTGGGGTAGCAAAGATGTACAAATTCAGGTGGTACCTAAGAACCTGTGGTGTATAACAGGTATTTGGCTCCTGGTAACATTCCAATTCCTATTATAAACTTTTAAATATCATCCAAAACAATAAAAGGAAAAATATGTATATCCAAAATATCAATAAAAGTCTTACAAATATATAACCTATATTTATTATGACTATTTTTTTGAAATGGAAACAATTTCTTAATTTTTTATTACCTCTCCAGCTGCTGGCTTTGTGATCCCAGCTATCATTCTAATAGAGGAACTTTTACCAGCACCATTGGGTCCTAACAATCCCAAAATTTCACCTGAAAGAAAGAATAAGATTATCAATTTGGGAAATGAAATGCAGGTTTATAGTTTTTCAGTGAAATCTTGAGAGGTCTTTAAAATTCTCAACTAGGTAATTCTAACTTAAAACATATACAATATATGTCATGAAAACATATTAGTTAATTCTCATCATTTAAATTTTATTAAAAGCATATTAATTTCACATTGACACATCAGCCCCCCAAGATTTTCTATTTCCATTATTTCCCATAGTGTGTGTGTACCTGTGTGTCCATGCAAAAGATTTCTAGACCCTAGAAGGCTGGAACACTATTCTTACACCAAAAATAAACCACATGTACCCAAACTACCATGATATTTCATCTGAACTGATGTAAATCGCCCCTTCTAAAATTCAAACACAAATATCAGTATGTAATTCTATACAAAATATGAACTGTGTGCTAACAACCCTCTAATGACATTCTACTGACCTGGTGCAAACTGCATCATTCTTGCTGATTTAAGGAACTGTGCCTAGTCCAACCCTGCTTGACTTCATCCCTCCTTCCCACACACAGATGCATCTGCTGGCCTCTTTGCTTTAAACTCAACCAATCCAAATGTTCCACTGTATCTAAATCTTTGCCATTGCTGTGCCTATCTTCTTGTCACATAGATATTGACTTAAATGTCATTGTTCAAGTAAAGCCTTCCCTTGTTCTAATCAAACACAGTTCCATGTCACTCACATTATTTCACAAGGTTCAGTGCTCCGCATAGAATTTATGTAATATTTGATATTTTTATTGACAAGTTATTTTTATGGACTCCTTAGAATGCAAAATCCACAAGGGCAGGAAGTTTCCTGATTTTCCCTAGAACAGTCCCTTATAACTAAAAAAATATATATATCTACATTGAACAAATAAAGGAATTAAGGCTATAGCAAGTGAAATTATGCCTTATGTTCATTCCTAAAAATAAATGGTTAATGGCTTGCTGTGTGGCACACCTGTCATCCAATCTACTCAAAAGGCTGAGGCAGGAGGATCACAAGTTCAAGACCTGCCTGAACTACAGAGTAGGTTCAAAAGTTTATACTTGGCAACTTAGTGAGATTCTGCCTCAATACAAGAAGTAAAGAGAAAGCTAAGAATGCCACCCAGTGGTAGAATACTTATTTGCCTGACACACATGAGGCTCTGGGTTCTATTCTCCAATACCACAAAAGTCAATTAGTCAAAAAACTTTAAACAATAAATTTAAGAAGTGGTTGTTCCAAACCTTTATTAACACAAAAAGAGATGTTTCTTGCTGCTACTTTCTTTGTCCTCTTTGAAAAGCAATTTTTCTTCTGTCCTGCGTACTCTTTGTGCAGACCATTAGCAATTATGACTGGTCTCTAGAAGAGATAGAAATGAGGTTTTCCTCTAAATTCCAGAGGTATTATGTTCTTATATTCTCATGACGTTTACCACAGATCAAATCATGCTCTGAGTTGAGAGTAATCATTACCATTGCTACCAATATAAGACACATTAATTAACTTACAGTGTCTCTGGCTTCCTAACACACTATGGAAGTACCTGAACACCATGGAAGACAACTCACCATTTTGGCAGAAGGGAACTGACTGCATTGGAGAATATAGCACCTGCCTAGCATTCATGAAGCATGGTTGACTCTCCCGGTCTCTATTAAGCATTTTACCCCAAATATTATATTCTTCAACTTATAAGGTCTTGTTTTGTTCTAAAATTATAATTCTAGTTGGGTTTCTCTCTATAGACCAGGCTGGCCTTGAACTCACAGAGCTCCTCCTGCCTCTGCCTCCCAAGTTCTGGGATTAAAAGCATGCACCACCACTGCCCAGCAAAATCATTGTGTTTTAATTTCATTTAGTTTCCAGAACCTTCTGGGGTAACTGCATATTTAGGGATGTAGCAAACGTCACACTTTCAAAGTTAAAATCAACATATCAAGCTTTTTTCTGAACAGTTCTTGTATGATTTCAGTAGCATCCATGCTTTCAAACCTCATTTGAATTTGAAGTGCTCAAGGCAGCCGACGTCCTTATTCTTTCTGCTTGAACATCTTCGTCTTCATCTTCACCTATCCATTCCTCTGGATTTAGTTGAACACTTAGACTTTGTGGAGATATCCTGTGGAAAACAGTTGAGTTGTACATTGTTTTCTAGTTGCTAAAACTTAGTTTCCTGGTGATTTTACCAGTTTTCTTTTTTTCTAATAGACTGGTGGTGATTGTCATTGTTCATGTAACTTCAGAACCCCTCTCTCTGTGTTGTTGCTATCCTTCCAGCACCTTTGACCTTTGAAGCCAGTACTTATCAGCAATATCATCAAGTATTGCCCCTCCCCTCCTAAAATTCAAGTCACTTTTACTGCCAATGGTCACTACAGCCCCACCCTAGTCACATCAGATATTTGTTTCAGCATCTTTTGCCGCTCACACTTTCCACAGCCCACATGTAAAACTCCATCAATTCAGTTGTAAATTATTATCTCTTCTTTCCACCTCTTCTATGCGAGGCTGAATATCACCTTTTATGGGAGAATGATAGCATACTTGGAAAATCTTTACATATTTGAGAAATTGAAGTATCTCTCTACTGGTTAGTGGCAGGTTTTATTTCTTGACAGTAAGCCAGAAATTCATGGGCTATAATGCCAATCATTATATTGCTTGCATTGCAAATAGCAATCCCTATCAACAAATTAGAAGTAAAGTCACCACAATAGGAATATTAAACTATGATCTTATATACAAAATTAAATGTTATCCTAACCTGAAAATGGGATCTTTCTGTATTACATTCTTCCCACATTTAAGTTCCAGACATCTCAGAACAAAAATGAACAGCAAAGCATGAAAGTACGGCTAGGAGCAAACAAAAAGTTTTGTTGAGACATAAGTTCACCAAGTTACTTAATTGTTACTTCTCATAATGCAACTAGTTCTCTCTGCTGCGTTATGCCCATCCAGACCCATGTCACTGCTCTTTCTCAGCTTGCAATGCATTTCCACATGGTTTCCATGTACTCCTCTTGTCCTACACATATACTTTCATCACAGAAATTGTAGTTATGCTTTCCACAGTTATGTTTGATCATTGTGCTTTGATTCAAACCATCCAATGATTCCTTAACCACTGAAATTTGCATCAAAATCCTTGGAGTTATCTAGAACCCCATGTGGACCCTATTCTGCTTATCTCACACTTAACCACATTACTTGTATGCTCGTCTTTCTGATTAAGCTCCCTCTTTCTGCTAGAGGATCCTGACAAAAGACAGGGTCACTCTTGCTAGTGCCGATTAGAATGTCATTTGAGTCCTTCCTGACTATCTGTGGGGTAGTTGGAATGAGAACGGCTGTCTAGGCTCATATTTTTAAACGACTGGTCCCCAGTTAGTGAAACTGTTTGGGAAGGATTAGGGGATTTGGCCATATTGGCGGAGGTATGTCACTGAGGGTGGACTTGAGATTTCAAGAGCCCAAAAGCCCACATCATTCCCAGTTAGCTTTTTTTTTCTCTTCCTTGTGCTTGTGGATCTGATGTCACTCTCAGCTACTGCTCCAGTGCAATGTCTGCCCACATGCTGCCATGCTCCCTGCCATGATGGTCATAGACTCACCCTATGAAACTGTAAGCCTCTACTAAATGCATTCTTCTATAATTTGCGTTGGTCATGGTATCTCTTTACAGTAGTAGAAAGTAACTTAAACACTTTTCCAACTAACACAGTATTTACTATTTACTTAGCTTATCTGTATACTTCTTCTAGAATATAAGCCCCATGAGGGCTGGGACTTGGTGTCTACTGTTTTGCCAAGAGCATCAAGGGAAGATAGTTTGGAAAGGCAGTAGCTTTCATCATCCTTAAGTCTAAAATAATAATTTTCCCATTCACTCATATTCAATTTTTGGCTTATGTTCATAATTAAGAAAATTGACACTGCATCTGATTTTTTTACACTTTTACATTTAGAGGTAGGATGGTGAAGAGACTAAACAAACCAAAATGGATACTATATTGAATTGTTAACTTATCATATATATGCACACAAAACTTACTCTAAGAGTAAATCCATGTCTGAAAGTCATTGCTTTATCTAAAACAATGTTTCCAACACTTTCAGAGAAAGCACACTTCAGACAAGACCATAGAGTTATAGTAAAGAACTTCTATTCTAAGGGATATGTAGTGAGGAAAAAGTCTTACTATTAGGCATAACAGATAATCAGCCCCAGATAAACCATATTTGATTTCTCCAAATTCTTCATAGTGCTGGTAGGCTTTCTGAAAAGAAAAGAAAAAAAGGCTAAATACATTTTCTTCACAATTTACATTTAAATAATATGCACTTTGCATATTGACTATTTTCTTCATTAAACTCAGTTATATTTATCAAATATTTTCTATTTATCAAATTATACAGCTTAAGAAGAAATCATCTTTTTGACCATCCACAGATATATGTGCCCGAAAAGTAGAAAACACATCACCAATGGGCTGTGGAAAGAAGCCCATAGCTGTTCTTTTTAGGAACGAAATGTAGTGGCACATGAGAAAAATTTCAGACAGAAGCAACCAGTTTGCAGAGTCTGTGGTCCCGTAAGCCTTGCTTGAACAGGGTTCCTCCTTCAGAGAATTATTCATCTGGTGAATTGACACCTGAACTATCAATTGTCATCTGCTGTTTATTCTTGTTGCCTCTGGTAAAGCCATTGCTACTAGCAGCTCTCAGTATCAGGTGTCTCTAATTACTAGCACAGTGACTATCACAGAATGACATATGCTTTTGAATAGTTGAAGAGTATTGTGTATGAACTTATCCTTGGCAATTAATAAACACCCGTTGAAGTAGGAAGTTCTTTTACATTCTGGCTTTAGCTTCTAACAGCATTCAACCATGCCTACATTTTGCAGAGCGCCTAAGGCACAACTTTTTAATGGTGTTATGGAAGTTTATTTTCATGTTATAAATTTTACCTACTCTAAGTCTGCAGACTCAGGACTTTTTTAATAGCGTGTGTAAGCATCACCACAATGCAACTTCAGAGCACTCCAGTCATTGCAAAGTAATCCCTATGTCTGTCTGCTTTCACTCCCCAAGGCCACTAACCCACTTTCTATCTCTGTAGATCTTCACAGAGCAAATAGCCTACATATTCAATTTTTATGGAACAGCTAATGACATTTCTTACCATTTGCAAAACAATCAGGAATGTAGTCAATGAGAATGAAGGCACTAATGTCATGATGGTAATTAACAGTGTTTCGCTGAAGCCAAAATTAAAAAGGATGTCAAATATGATGATAAAGACCTATAGGGCAAGTCCAAGAATACTACATCAAATGACAAATTCCACAATTTCCCATATAATGATACAAATACATAACAATTCCTTTTCTGAGACAAAAAGGGAAATGGTTTTGTTAATAAGAATATGCAGAAATGTTATCTCCCCAATACAAAATTAATTTTTATAACACATGTTAATTATATGTATTGTATGTTCAGTATGACCTTCTTTCTTTTGATAGGGTCACTGAGCACTGAACACAGAGCCTCCTGCATACTAAACATGTACTATACCACTAAGCAGTACTTCTGCCCAGTGTGATATTTGAATACATGCATACAGCATGCACCAATCAAATCAGGGTAATTAGCACTTCCTTCACCTTATCTTTTATATTTACAACCTCTGAGTTAATCTTTTCTAGATACCGAGTGTGTGTGTGTGTGTGTGTGTGTGTGTATGTGTGTGTGTGTGTGTATGTGTGTGTGGTTTGATACCATGTGCACATGCTCATGTTGATTCCATTGCCATTGACTTTTAGAAATTATTTTTTTATATCTAACTGTGTTTGGGAATTTAACACCCAAACTTGGTTTATCAGCTCTCCATCTCCCACTGTCCCCAATGCCTAATGACCACTATTCTACAATTGTAATCACTTTTGTTTGCTTTCACATTGGAGGAAGAACATGTGCTGTTTGTGTTTTATTTCTAGTTTCACCCAATATAACATCTTCAATACTACCCACTTTTCTGAAAAGGACAGGACTTCAATCTATGGCTACATAATATTTCCTTGCATTTTTATGTGACATTTTCTCTACATGGTCAGCTGTCAATTGGCACTTAAAGGTGAAGCCATGTGTTTGCTGTTGCGAATAGTGACACATTAAGCACAGAATGCAGCTATCTAGTTGGTATTCTGATTTAAATTCCTTAAATATTCACACCCAGAAGTGAGGAGCCTCTATGCTATACTCTGTTCTGAATGTATTGATTTACACCTCCTCAACAGGGCACGCATGAACTTTCCTTTACTCAGAATGTTTGCCAACATGTTACTTCTTGGTTTGTTTTTTTTTTTTTTTAAATAAAATAAACGTTATAATACTTGCCTTTTCCTGGTGGGTAATGATACTAAATATTTCAAAATATACTTGCTATCCATTTCCATTTCTTTTTGATTATTTATTCAGATCACTTGCTCATTTTAAATTAGATCTTATGTTTTTGTCACTGAATTATGTTAGTTCCTTATATAGTCTGGCTATTAACCATTTGTCTTGGGATGTGATTCCAAAAATACAGGAAACAAAAGCAAAAAAAAATAGACAAATGGAATTCTGTAACCTCAAAGCAAAGGGGACTATCAACAGAATAAAGAGATGACAAGATGGATACAATGTCTGGTGTTTTTAGGTAACTACTCAGTGCTAGTGAAATCATGGTTGTTAGAAGAGAATCTACAACCACTACTTTACTAAACCTGCATACTTCCTAAGAAGTATCTCTCCTTATACCCACATATAAGTAGAGTCTTTATTTATTTAGGAAATTTCTCTTTTCAACAGATGAAAATTATTACAGAAAAAAACACAACTAATCAAAATGCAGAGTTGTGGAGACCCATCCCAACAAATACATCTACATAACACTCCTGCATCTATGGGTCCAGGAACATTGTGGAAGAGAGGAGTGGGAAGATTCTAAGAGCCAAAGGGTCAGAGACTTCACTGTGAGATTGTTTCACCTAGGAACATCAGAAGCTATGCGAGCTGAACAAGCACGGCACCAACTAACATGCCAAACTGGACAGGATAAAACCCACGAGCCCTCAACCCTACACAAAGAACTACAGGCAACTAAGTGAAGCTAGGAGCATGAGAGGTGGCCTTCCCCAGGTTAGAGGACACTGACCAGCTTTCCAGTGACAGCCCTAAAAAGATATGTACAAGTAACAGTATATGGACTAAACAAGTTATATTTAGAAATACATGGGTAAATACGAATACACATATGCATTCAATAGTAGTTAATAAAGAAAAACAGGCCATGAATTTGAAGAAGACTGGGGAGGGGCATATAAGAGAGTTTGGAAGGAGGAAGGGGAAGAGAGAAATGTTGTAAATAAATTATAATCTCAAAAAAAGTAAAAAATTGACATAGAATTGGGTGGGAGAATATTTTCCCCAGCTATTAATCAGACTAAGAAAATTTTTCATAGATGAAAAGGCCAGAGATTAAGGACAAAGCTAAAATGACTAATTACAGTTGCCTCACTCAATCCAAGAAAATAATATGCACACACCTGTATAGGTTGTATACATTGTCCTTTAAATCTTTATGTCTTCCCAGGATGATTGATCATATACTAAATACAATTTAGAATAGAACCAAATACGTAATAACTAAATATTAAGTTAGAGCACAATAATTATTTTAGATAGCAATTCTGAAGGACTGCTCTCATTTTGCAACAACCTCTACAATTTCTCTGCAAAGGCATTGTACATTTGTCCACATTTATTTTTCTCTTCTCTCAAATTCCAGGGCATTTTTACTTTCTTTTTAAGAAATATTTCCTACTTCTGATCATCTGAACACTTTTAGCATAGTTAAAACATAACAATAGACCCTACATCCATGGAGAAATTGGTCCTGCTAAGCTTTTCTCCTGAATGTTGAGTCACAAACTGTTGAGGCATGCTTCTATTGTTGCTAATGATGCTTGCCTATTCGTCTGAGAGCTTGCTCTCTGAAAATTACTATAATCTATGTGCATAAGGCCATAGGTTGATTTTTGACTTGACATACAGCAAAACTGCTAAGCCAGATAAGTACTTATCCTAATCTTAAGTGATTCCTTTGTGAATAGAGACAACACAAAGAAAGGGAAATGCTACAGAAGAAATCATTATTCCAGGTTGCCAGTTACTTGGAACCGAAGATAAAGTAGCTGAAAGAGTAACTATGAGGTCACCTACTAGATCACCTCTGCCATCTTCGAGGTTGGTAGTAACACATTTGTCAGCAGCCATATTGACCTTAACCCTGAAATACTTAACCATCAGTTCCAAGAAATAATTTATTCAGAGTCGAGATTCCTGGCAAACCTAAGGAATCAGCATGGCATGATTGCTTTATTCACCTTTGCTAGATGTATAAAAGAGTATTGGTTGAAAAATCAGGTGAGTTACAATAAGATTATCTTCTAATGATTTCTGTTAAGCATTGTCATTATTGGGGATACCATTGGATAATGTCAGCAAACCTGCTAGGTAATCAAAAATGTTCTCTAGTGACTTTGGTATACAGATTCTCATGGCTAACCTCAAAGGTAGTCTTTCAAGTGAAGCAGCACTCTGTAATACTTCATGCAGCTTCTCTACTTATGATGGATTATGAAGATAAAGGTAAGAGTAATAAATGCCACTGACGAATACAGCCAAACTCAATCCACAGACATAAAATATGAGTGCTGTATATTAATATGGGACAACATCCAGTTGTGTCCACCAATTTCCTGTAGAGTCACGGGGTGGTATCAGACATGTATATTTTCTCACAGTTGGTCTTGGGTTGAGGAATTTCATAATTTTCGAGCTCCCATTCCAAAAATTTAGAGCTATGATACTGACAGACATTCAATCATGTTTTAGGAATAGCAGCTTAAAGTCAGCTTGAAGAACAGTCTGCGTCTTTGTTGTTTCGGTAAATATTCACAGCAAAGTTTCTCATAATACCAGACAAGCTCTCCATTTTCATAGAAAGAGAGATGAAATAGATATGGATATTAATAAATTATTTGACATGGGAATTAAAATATGGTGTCTGAAACTCTCACAGCTGTAGTTAAGACAAACTTTCTGGATCAGGCATACCCAAAGTGTGGCATGCAGACAACAGGAGTCCCAGGATACCTATGAATGCAGCCCAACACATTTGCAGATGACAAGAGCATATCACAATGCCTAAAGTCACCACCCATGCGCTACAGAACTGCTCGGGAAGCCAGTTCGGATACATTTTAAACTTTGGGTCTTTTATCAAGTTCTCATTGAATTCTATTCAAAGATCTGTACTGGAATTCTTCATAAACACAAGCTACATTTCTAGGTATTTCTATTGGGTAATTTTAATCTGAAATGTTTAAGAACAATAATTTAGATTTTACTGGACTTTGGGATCGAATTCAACATTAATACAAAACTAAATGATGTTTCATGTGTACTTTATATACATAACTTTAAATGGTCCATTGGTAATGCTGAGTAAATTTTGTTGTACTCTTGCATTTTGACAGGGAGCCATTACATGAAGTCAGGTATTGTGGTATCGTGTCAGCTCTCAAAAATTTTGGGCACAGGATTTGAATCTTTAAATTTAATATACATTTTTAAGTTTAACGCTGCTCAAGACAAAAAGTGAATGTATTTGATACTGGTCATACTTACAACAAAGAAGCCAACTGACCAGAGGCCACTGTTTTTTCTCCTTTTGCCAAAAACAAATGATATCACATGTGTCAAGAAGACAAGAGAAGCAGCACAACCGAATGAAAGAACACCCTGAAGATAACACAGGTAATATCCATTAAAAATGAAACATCTGAGGAAAAATTGAAATTACATACATTTAAAAATATTTTAACTGGTAACATGCATGCAGTTAGGTTTATCAAATATTTAAATAACTAACGCTACTTGATATTTTTAATTACTGTATAGAATTTGGTCAATGTCTTATTACTTACTATACATAGCACAACTTCACTTGTCAAGTAAATGTGCATCATATATATCATGTATAATGTGAAGTAGACTGAGAGAAGAATTACGCCGAAGATGTTAACATCCACCACTGCCTGCCCACACCAGTAGGCAGAAGGGTAGAGGCCAGAAATCCAAAGCTGAGAATCGGCTTTCCTCTGATGAGAAAACACAGGAGGTACATGAGTTCCGTTAAAATACAAGAGGTTTGTTTTTTAGGCTTTTATGCAGTCAAGGCTAGCTTGGCACTATGCATTAAGGATGACCTTGAATTCTGACCTGCTTGTTTCCATCTCCCAAAGTGCTAGGATTACAGGCATGTGCCACTCTGCCTGGTTTATCAGTGATGGGGATAAAACCCAGGGCTCCACACAAGCTTGGTTGCAGCCAGCTCCTCTGGCATGGTTCTCTCTGCTGAGGGTTGCTTTGGCTACTCAAGAGTCTTTTGCTTCTATATGGACTTTAGAATTGCTTTTCTAGTTCTGTGAAGAATATGCCAACAGCATTCTCATGATCTAATTTGACAGAGCAGATGATAACCTTCAGAGAACTGGGTTTTTTCAAACTTCATTCCTACTTGGACAGTTACGCTTTACATTTTTATGTATATTATATAATTTAGTACTCATATCATGCCTGTGAGATTGGTTTTATTGTTAGCTCCACTCCTAAGCTTTCTCTTAGGAAGTACTGAATTTTGAATCTTGGAAAATCAAATCAAATTCCATGTTGTGTCAAATATCTATATACTAGACATGTGTCTCTAGTATCTATTTGCTATCTTTAAGGTAAGATGATATCCCCAAATTCTTTTTAAGAAACTACTCACTCCCATTCTGAGAGCTAATGGGACTTAAACAGTTCTTCCAGTTAATTATCTTAGACAATAACCAACAAGTTTCCCATGCCTTTTTATCTTTGTTCTTTCTTCAGTGTGCTGTCAAACTGTGGTGTGATTGTTGGAATTCTGTCATCTTACACAATGAGGTGAAGGTTCATCTTCAGAAATGTCAGAGTTATTGTTACTGGACATTTTAGGGTCAGAGGCTGGTCTCTGGCAGCCCCAATAAACTAGGGCTGGCCACCCACCCCAATGTGCCAATCAGAGAGACAAAGAATACTGAAAAGCAGAGAAGAGTGCATGTTCAATGCAGTCACACTTGGGAAGACAGGAAACAGGTAAGAGGGGTTAGTCAGGGAAACTGACATGAGGCTTAGGTTTCCATAGAGGGCAAGTGGTATGCATAACTAAGCAGGCGTGGTCAAGGTGTGGGCCATTATTGACCCATAACTATCTCAGCTCCATCTCTCCTGCAAGGTAGTCTGGCAAAGTTGTAAGAACTGTGTGAAATCTCTGCTGGGGGACAAGATCCTTTTCTGTATGGCATCAAGCTTTAGACTTTCTCATTTCACAACATGAGGTTTCTGGGGAAAGTTTAATTCTTTGGAGATTATTATTTTAAGTCTGATCATCTAAGGAAGGGGCATAGATGGTTCTAGAATAACTGTTTTCCTGCCAGTCCTATGTTCCTAGTCCTTTAGAGAGCAAGCTATTTCACAGTGCTAGTTTGATACATCTGGTCCACATGCACCTGCATTCTTGCTTTAGGAACAGACCTCTCCCTTGTTGGAATCATTACTGTGTGTTTGTTAGCACTGAACCAAATCCTCCCCCAAATTCCTGATCCAGAATGTTTTTATGAGATATTTGATTATTTCCTCAAGCACTTGCTATTGTGAAACAGAAAGTGAGGATAGTCCATGTATGCAAAGCCCATAAAATGTTAATCTACTCTTTGATACATAGGACATAAAATATGGTATCAACGTTCAATCTAAATTCAATACAAGGAGAAATGACTGACTTCTTCATGTGCACCAAGTGTTGGGCCAGTGAATCTTACTATGAAGCAAGATCTTACCATAAAGTAAATATATACCTTCATTGGTATATATATTTACTTTATTTGCTCATCTTAAAAAATGTATTACTAATGTTGACTGGCTTATGTATTGCATATATGTACATGTGTGGAGTTGGGTGAAAATGCAAGGATTTTTAAGGTAAATTAGTATTACTGTATTATTGAAAATAACTATACACAAAGTGTTTAAGAACATTAAACCTACAGATCTAGTTCCCTAATGGTGATTTATTTGGTACATTGATGAGCAATACCACTTTAACCCATGAATAATTAAAAGAAGTCTAAATACTTTCTAGTTCTCATTACAGGAAGTCAGGTATGGGATTTTCCAATAATGGTATTGTGTCAGCTTTTGAAAATTTTAGATTCTACATTTTGGATCTTTAGATTTAATCTACATTTTTAATTGTTGTAAAAAAAATAAAATTGTAAAAAGAAACCAAGACAGAAAGTATGCTGTAGAGAGGCAAATAGTGGGTCTAAAAGAATGGCTAGAAGTCCATTGAAGGATTTTTAATCAGAGGACCAAAGAAGTCTGATGCAAGACTGTGCCTTCTAGATCTGACAGGAAAGCTGCACTCATGAAAAGGATAGCTGCTTAACCAAGACCTGAACAATGGCAGTATGAGTTAACACATCAACAGAATGGGGGAAATCTCACAAGGCTGCACGCTTAGATAAGAGCTAGGTTACTGAGAGAGGGAGAATCAATCTTCACCAGGGATTAGCCCTCACTAGGCTCTCCAGTCCCAAGTGGTCAGCCCTAAACACATACTCATATGGGCAGGACTAAGTGGACTCAGCAGGTTGTATCTATAGATACATGCATTCATATATATGCCTCTATGTCTGAAAAGGGGCGATTATGACATTATGACATTATTTTCTTGCAGCTAGGAAATAATTCATCCAAAAGATATATAATGTTGTTCTAATTTGGAGACTTAATGTGACACTCTGAAAATCATTGTCCTTTCCACGTAACTTTGAAGTAAAAGCATTTTGCATTTTAAAAATAGGCTTTTTGAGTTGCTGGAAATAATTCTAAACTACACTGTGTAGTGTAATGGTATGTTTCAGTGCTTCTCCATACCCCAGAGGAAAAACACTTTGCACTCACAGCATTAAAAATACAATTACTGGAATTCTTAAAATCCCCTCCCCGCACTTCCTTACTTTGTAATCACTGGCACTACTCATGGCAATATGTGGCGAAATGCTGCATGCAACAAACAGCAAGAACAGGGAACCATCCATTATCCCAAACCTGAATATCACCAGGCCCTGCAAATACAAACAGAACTTTAGTGGAAAATCAAAGTAGCATCTATTGAAGTGAAAACTATACTCATCATTTATCATGAGACCTCAACTCAAAAAAACAAAAGAAGCTAGAAATATTTCAGGACCTACTTGGGAATATATATCAAAAAAAAGCAGAGAGGTTTTGAAGAGATACCTGCATACTCATGTTAAAAACACCATTAAAATAACCAAGATGTGGAAATAACTCAAATGCTATTAGTAGATGCATGAAGAAACAAAACTAAATAAGCACATAGATGTATAATGAATATTGTTCAACTTTAAAAGGAAGAAAATTTTGTCAAATGTTTCAAGATAGATCCACTTGGAATATATAATACTAAGTGAAATAAACAAGCAAAAAAGTTCAAATATTGTGTATTTCTATTACATGATGTACTTAAAATAGTCACATTCCTAGAAACAGAAAGCAAGATGGTGGAAGGAGCAGAGAAGAATTAAGAGATTATAGAATGAAATTGCTATTTAGATACAGAGCATCTCTTGGATGAAGAAAATCTGGATGTTAAGTTCCCAATAGTATGGACATACTTAAAACTAATGAATTTAAGATGCTCAGTTTTATGTTATGTGTTTCAAATGATGCAAACACAGCAATAACAACTCAGGAATTGTGACCTGTGGTTAACAGATATGTTAGGTCTGTCTTTTTCAGCAAACTAGAGGTTGACAGGAAGAGAGACCTCAGCAACTGGGTGGACATGTTCTGTAACTCAGAACTGTAAAGGAAACTGGATGTTACTGAACCTACCTTAGAGTTAAAATATAAACCACTACTCCTAAATATGCCCAAGCAGAATATAGAACTATCCCATGGAAATAATGGCAGAAAACAACACAGGCCTGTCTTTCAAGAGTTCTACAGTTCTCAAATTTTATGGTTTCGGAGTCTATGTGTACAAATAGGGTTTCTCTAGGTAAGGAAGTGTGTTTCCCAGTGTCATTATAGGAGTGAAGATGAGTGCCATTGGAGATGGCACAAAGTGCACCTGTCCATTTGGATTCTGAGAAAACTTGAAATAAAATGGAAAAAAACAAAGGGTGGGGGTGACCAGAGAGATGGCTCAATAGTTAAAGAGTGCATGTTGCTCTTGCAGAGTACCCATGTTCAGTTCCCAGCACCCACATGGGCCTTATAACTGTCTGTAACTACAGTCATGGGATCTGATGCCCTCTTCTGGCCTCTTTGGGCACTGCATGCACATAGTACACAAACGTACGTGTAGGCAAAATAACCACACACGTAAAATAAAAATAAATAAATCTTTTTTTTAATGAAAAAGAAAATGAAGAAGGTGTTAAGAACTATTTCTTCTGTCCATGTTTTCTTTTTCTCTTTGGGATCCTGGTGATCAACCCCAGCAGGGTCTTAAACATGCTAAATATAACTCCAAGCTACTTCCTGAGTCATTCCATGTCCTCCCTGATCACAAGGCCAGGAATATAAGACCTTAGTTCACAGGTATGGACACATACATATATTGATCCATCAAGTATATTCTGCCTTACTTTTCCCATTATCAGCAGAAAATCCACACTGGCATGGACTCCCAGCACTGCTGATTCAGTGGAAGCCAATTTGACACATTTTTCAAAGCAAGATTACCCGTGGCCGGTCCACTTCTGGTAGTTTTGTTTGTTTGTTTGGTTTTGGTTTCTGTTGTTGTTGTTGTTGTTTTGAGACAGGGTTTCTCTGTGTAACAGTCCTGGCTGTCCTGGAACTCACTTTGTAGATCAGGCTGGCCTTGAACTCACTGAGATCCACCTGCCTCTGTCTCCCAAGTGCTGGGATTAAAGGCATACGCCAACATTGCCCAGCTTTGTGCCAACACTGCCTAGCTTGGCTGGTCCATTTCTAATCTTGCTTCTGATATGAAACATCTAGAGCCAGTTTTAAATATGTCTCTTGTTGTCAAACAGAAAATGATAATCACCATAAATACTTAAAATAGGAAGGAAGCTGTCATTAAGTGGCTACATAGACGATGACTGTCCAACAAAAATGATGAAATGGAAAACACTGGGAACAGATGCTTTTACATTTTATGGGGTGCCATTTGTCATTTGTTAGCCTTATGTCCAGTACAACCAAGTCCAACATAGAAAGTCCCTGCCTAGGTTTGTATCTTGTAGTGCACTCCCTACCTTTTCCTCTACAAGTTTCAGGGTTTGGGTCTTACATTGAGATCATTCATTTGTTTGGCATTGATTTTAGTGCAGAGTAAGCAATTAGTTTCATTCTTCTATGTGCAGATATGCTGGTTTTTCAACAACATTTGTTGAAAATGCTATCTTTTCTGCAGTGTGAATTCTTGGTATATTTGTCAAAATCAGATGGCTGAAGTTGTAGCAATTTATATCTAGGTCTTCTATCCACTGATCTAAATGTTGTTATTGTGCTAATACCATGCTGTTTTTATTGCTATGGCTCTGTAGCATAACTTGAAATCACGTATAGTGGAATACCTGGTAATATTAATTTTACTCATAATGGTTTTGACTACATGGGGTCTTTTGTGTTTCTATATGAATTTTAAGATTATTTTACTGTTTTTGTTAAGAGGGGCACTGGAATTTACAAGAGATTGTGTTGAATCTCAAGATTACTTTTAGTAGGATGGCCATACTCATAATACTAATTCTTCAAGTACGCCCATGTGCAGGAAATATCTTCCCATTTTCTAGTGTCTTCCTTACGTAATTTTAAATGAAATTGGGGGGGTAGAGAATTTCATGCATAAGTACTGCTTTTTCCTCATTTCCACTCCTTCCTCTACATCTCCAACCCCTCCTATGTCCCTCTGATTCCATCTCAAATCCATTACCTCCTCTAATTATTATGGTTACACACACACACACACACACACACACACACACACACACACACACACCACACTATACTTATATATAACCTACTAAGTACATTAAGCACTTAGTGATGCTATGTGTCTAGGGCTGATTAATCAGGGAGTTTGCCACTGAATAAAACATAGTTACTTCAATGTATAAAATTTTTATTATAGAGGTCTTTCACTTTCTTGATTAAGTTTATTCCATTTTATGTATTTTAAGAATTATTAGCTGGGCACTGTTGGCACATGCCTTTAATCCCAGCAATTGGGAGGCAGAGGCAGGCAGATATCTATGAGTTTGAGGCCAGCCTGGTCTATAGAGTGAGTTCCAGGACAGCCAGGGCTACATAGAGAAAACCTGTCTTAAAAAATATTCTAAAAAGCATTATTCATTTATGTATTTTATGTATATGGGTCTTTTTCTGTATGTGAATTTACACAACAGACAAGAACATCTGATCCCATTATAGGAAGTTGTAAGATACCATGTAAGTGCTGGAATTGAACTCAAGACCTTTGCAAGAGCGGCCAGTGCCCTTAACCACTGAGCAATCTCTCCAGCCCTCATTTCATGCTTTTGAGGCTATTGTGAGTGGGATTATTTTCCTGCATTCCTTTTCAGTATTTCATTGGTATTTAGGTAGACTACTGATGATGCAGTACTTATTGGTTTTAGGAGTTCATAGCATAGTCTTCCTTAAATGTTTAATCATTACTACTACTACTATTATTATTATTATTATTATTATTATTATTATTATTATTATTATTTTGTGTAATGTGTCTGCATGAGTGAGTGTAAGCCACATCAGCAGAGGACAACTTCCTGGAGTCAGTTCTCTCCTTCTTTTTTATGTAAATTCTAGGGATTAAACTCATGTCATCCGGTTTTCATTGTAAAAGCTTTTGCCTTCCCGGTAAGCCATGTCACTGGCAAGGTGTTGCAGTCTTTAGGGTCTCTTATATACAAAATCAAATCATCTTGAAATAAGAAAACTGACTTCTTCTTTCCCTATTTGCATCATTTGTTCTGACTGCTTTAGTGCTCTAACTACAACATGAAGCATAACATTGAGTAAGAGTGGAGAAAGTGGGCACACCCTTGTCTTGTTCCTGATTTTAATGGAAAAACTTTTAATTCTTCTCCTTTTAGCATGATGTTGGCTTTGGGTTTGTCATAAATGGCCTTTATTGTATAGAGATATGTTGCCTATATTCCTATTCTCTCTAGCATTTTTCTAATTATTTCTTTTATTTTTTGAGATTATAACGTAATTATGTTATTTACCCCTTCCCTTTCCTCCCTCCAAAACCTTATAGTATCCCTCTTTGCTCTCTTTTTCATAATTGGTGTTATGTACATGTGGGTATGCACATATGTATTCCTACATACAAAAATAAAACCTGCTCAGTTTATATACTATTACTTGTATATATAGGTTTTCAGGGTTGGCCATTTGGTGTTGGATGATCAACTGGCGTGCTCTTCCCTGGGGAAGACTGATTCTCCTGCTCTCAGCACTCCTTAGTTGTTTGCATTTCTTTGTGTAGGGCTGAGGCCTCATGAGCTCCCCCACTAACCTCATCCATGTTAGCATGACTACTGGTATTGTCTTTGTTCAGCTCATAATGGAAGATGTTGGAGTTGTCAAAGGCATTTCATTTTCTACAATTATTAAGATGATTGTGTAACATCTGTTCTTAAAGCCAATTATATGATTACTTAATTTTACTTATGTACATATCTTCAACCATCTCTGCATCTCTGAAATGAAGTCAGATTGATCATAATCCTTTTAATTTGCTCCTGAATTTTCTTTATGAATAATTTGTTGAGAATTTCTACATTTATGCTCATCAAAGAGATTAGTCTGTAGTTTTCTCATTTTGTTGTCTCTGTCTCTATGTGGATTTGGTACTGGAATAATGGTGCCTTCATAAAAAGAGACTCAAAGCATTCTCATCTCTTCTATTTTTGGATAATCTGCTAAGCGTTGGTTTTAACTCTTCTTTAAGAATCTGGTAGAATTCTTCATCAAGACCTGAACTTTTTTTAGTCATAAGGTTTTTATTACTCCTTCAGTTTTATTGTTTGTTATAGGTATGTTTAAATTATTTATCTCATTTTGGTATGACATATGCATCTATAAATTCATCCATCCTTGGCAAAGAATGCAAATTAAAACTACTTTGAGACTGGATCTCACCACACTTAGAATAGTTACTTTGAAGAAAACAAAGAACAAGTGGTGGAGAGGAAGGGGAGCTTTATTCACTGTTGGTGGGAGTATAAACTGGTGAGGCTACTGGAGACATCAATGTGGAGGTTTCTCAAAAAGCTAAAAATAAAGCTACCATATGACACAGGTATACCAATCCTGTAGAATTATCCAAAAGACTCTAGACCTAAAAGCAGAAAAAGCTGCTAGGGAAGAAAAGTCATCAATGGACCCTGCTTGCTACAATACTTACGTGCCAGGCAAGATAGAACCACTAGTGCAATAGTAGCAAGACCATTAAGGGAGTAACTAATGGTTTTGCAACTAGATTTGAGATCTTCTCCATGGAAGGGAATTAAGTGACTGTTACTGTAAATCTGGTCAAACACCTATAACTTGGGAGGTCACAGTACCTATGGGAGAATGAATGTACTACTGACGTTTTAATGAACAGACAGGTAGCCATAATGCCTCCTAAATATTATGTTTATACCCATAGACTCGTGCTGCTCTCAGCTAGGGTCAAAGAAGTTTCTTACTGCAGGAGGTGACAGCTGCTGCAGAGAACTGGTCAAAATGCTGACTGAGAATAAGTGCTGACCTTTGAATACTCAGCCCTAAAGAACACATCAATATCATTCCATCCCAGACCAAGGGGACAATCATAGAAGAGGGGGTAGAAAGACTAGCTATCAGGAGGGAGGGAAGTGCTATGAAATTCTGTCTCCAAGCTAATCTTAAGGCCACTGCAACCACAAACATAAAGTAACTGTAGCTTCCTGCAAAGCATCTACACGTGAGGGTGAGGTGAAGTGTTAAGACTACTAGGAAAGAAGGGAGTCAACAGAGATAGGAAAGGAGTAACAGGGAATAATTAAAGTGAACATTATCACAATGCATTCTATACATAAATGAAATTGTCAAAAATAAACTGAATTTTCTCAAAGAAATGGGAAGGCACTGTCACTTCTGGGATGGAACCACAAAGAAAGGAAGTAGTGTGACTGGAAAGCATGATGGCATTTTCTCTGTTCTTCTATTTCTCACCAATGCTTCCCTTCAATAAACTTTCTAAAGCCAGGGTTGTAAAAATGCAGTCCGTACATGTCATTCTTGCAATGCAAACAAACTGACAAGTTGAAGGCATGAGCTAGGCAGCATACAAACTATGAGAACACAATAACCATCCTTAGGATCAACAATTAAATATGAGCAATGTAGGCTCACTGTCAATTTCTTAATTGTTTGGGATAAATGAATGTAATACTTACTGATGTAAAAATAGCTTCCTCAATTCTAATATACTGTGAATGGTTGAACATATGAAGGAGCCCATTGCTGATGATATTCATTAGGATAGGAAAGCAGTGTAGCCTCTTGGTATTACACACAACTGAAAACCTGTAATCCTTGAAACAAACCAAAACAAACAGGTAAGATAAAATCCTTGAAAAATAAAGTTATTGCACGCACATGTGTGTGTGCACACACACAGTTCTAACAGTCACATTTTAGCTATTTGTTGATCTTCAAGTTAACTAGCTTTTTTAAGCCTTCATTTCTCATCCATGAAAGAGGAGTCTAAATGGATTCATACATGGTTTGAGTGAGACTATATGTATTAGATCCTTACACAGTGGGTAGGACAGAAACAATTCACGTAATACTAAATTTTACTAATGTAACTAATTTTGTATCACTTCATCCCTGTTTTGCTGATGAGGAAACTTCAGTAAGTAGGGTTAAAATCTGCCCTAACATGGAAGTATTGTAAGTTTCTGATGAGGGAGCAGATAGGAAGTAAATATGGAATAAAAGAGATTTTCATGGTTACAGTGCCATAGCACTTTTACAATTTCTAAAAAAAAAAAATCAATTCTTAGTGTTTATGAAAACATCTGTACAATCATCATATAAGATCAGTATTGTTTTAATGTTAATACTATCAATAGTTTGTGTAGTAAATCTACAAGATACACCAAGCATCTGACAAGCAAGTAGTTTCCCAAAGTTGACATAAAATGATAACATTTTTCACAATGTATTAAAACTGAGCTCAATGAGAAATCTTTTAAGGCTTCTAGTTTAGTCTCATATTACTTGTAGCAGGACAGAAAGGCATACTTCTGATTAGTTTTGTCTCTTAACTTTAATGAAATGCAAATGAGACTCAAGTTCTTCTTATAATTAGGATGTATTTGCAACAGATGTGCTCCTTGATAGACTCCCCGATGGCTTTCACTCAACTTGAAATATATGAAGATAGCACATGGAAAATACTTTCCTATTTTAGATTTCATGAGGACATTACAGAATTTAATGTGTTTTTTTCAATATATAAAATATCATTCACTTGACTGTTGAATAAGATTAAATTCATAATTACATTAATGATTCTGTTGTATAATACCTCATTTAGTTTAAGCAACACACTCATTCCCTTTTAATGCAAAATTACTTAATTTAAAACATTGTTTCACCAAAATATCATAGTTTATTCAATATGTACTCATATATTTTGCTGAGTGGAGTTACTATACACTAGTTTTCCAAAGTCTTAAAAAAAAATAAAATGTAGCCTTTTGATATTGTGTTTCAGTATGTGTGGAAAACATACCTTTTGTCTCCCAGAAACTATAATAGCTCCGTTGTATGAGAGGCTTTCAGTACCATTTCTGTTTTCAAAGTCATCTACTTCCAAAACTATGTTTTGATGCTTCAGTGACTGTATGAAATCCTCAATATTTGATTCTAGTATGATTGCAATAACACAAGGCAATATGAAAGCAAGTCAAAATTGTTTATGAGCCCTACAAAGTTAACATTCCTAGTATACCATAAGAGGTGTACTTTATGTATAACATAATAATAATATTGGCCTAGAAAGATAAATCACTCACTCATCCATCTTCTATTTAGTAAATCTTACATTATGATGAATTAATATCATCATTTCTCTTAATGTAAGTTAATATGTGATATGTAAAACAAAATAATTCTATTTTTATAATTTTTTCCTTTAATATGTGTATAAATTTAAAATTTCTGGAAAATTAATATGAGAAATACTACAGATTATTCAGCTTGATAACATTTTCATCTTTTCCCTATTCTTACTAAAAATTAAATATAAAAATATATATACAATTCATGTTTTCCACATTTGCATATATATTGCATAATGTATCTTTCTTGGGAAATTAGAAGAGTACCACCATCAAATTAAAAATTTTTATGTATTCTAAAAGAAGAAAATGGTTGAAACTACTAGAGAGAGAAATAAAAATTGAGAAAAACCCACAGCATGGTGAACACAGGAGAAAAAGATGTAATAGGAAACCAGTTTCTACACCATCAAAATTCAAGGGGATAACTGAGTTATCAAAGCATGCTCTGAGCCACAGTCAGGGTCGTTATTATCCAGGTAGAGCTAGAGTAAGAGGAGCAGTCGAGGGCCGTCCATGCTCCACACAGTGACAGCTGCTATAGCCGTCTCTGGGAACATTCCTCATATATAAGGGATAATGTCTAAGAAAAACAACAGGGCAAGACTTGGAGTAACCCCAAGCAACAATCCAAGAAAAGCATAATGGACCAAAAAAAGAGCCCCTTTCTTCTGCATAGAGCTCTAGAATTAGACAAATAGGATTAAACTTCAAACAAATCTAAGTTCCTCAAAAATGGGATGGGACACACATAGAAAACCGTGTTTCCATGTCCCCTGGGGCAGTCACACATCACAACTCCATTCCATATAGGGCACAATAATGGTAGCTCACATTCATACAAACCAAACAAGGTTTGTCAATCTTTTCTCGTATAAAAAGATGAAAACATTGTTAACAATCACATGAAACTTAGAGGAAGAAGAAATATGACAGAACAAATTCCCCAAATACTTGACAACTGAGTACAAGGGGGGCGGGAATGAGTGAATACAGTGTATTACCCTCAGGTTGAATGGAGAATAAACTATGAGAGGTCAACAATCTGACGGGCAAAGACAATTCTAAATGTTAGGAAATAACATATTATTCAAAACTTTCAGCTTTAAAGAAACAGGAAATTTTACTTCCCAAACATGAAATGAAAAAGAATGAAGAATAAAAGTGAAGACACTTTACAATCTTGAATCAAAAATACCTGTGAAAATGGGAATCAGCAAGAAATTTAAGAAAGGACGGTTACTGTGAATGTTTTAACATCTTCAGAAGGAACATAAAATCTTTCCTTTCTAGTTACTTAAGCAGTTATAAAATAATTACTACCAGGCATGCTAGTGCACATTTTACTGCTAGCAATTGGGAGGCAGACAAATTTCTGTGAGTTCAAGGCCAGCTTGGTCTACAAAGCATATTCCAGAATGGCTAGGGCTGTTGCACAGAGAAACCTTGTCTCAAAAAACCAAACCAAACCAAACCAAACCAAACCAAACCAAACCAAACCAAACCAAACCAAACAACAATTATCCATTCTCTGATATAACAAAGTAACTATTCCTGACTCTTGAATTTCATTCAAGAGCATGAAGTGGAGACATGTCATCTTTGCAAGTCAATCAGTATGTATTGTATACATGATACAGGGTAAGTAACAAAGAGGTGGGAACAAAGAGATCTAAAGACAGTCTTCAGGTAAGATAAAGGCTTATTTCTCTCTTTCAGAGCAGCTATGGCTGTCAGGTGTAAAGGACGGAGGTTAGACTGGACAGTGACAAGTCCCTTGTCCCTTGTTCCCACCACCATCCTTGTCCTCTCCAAAATCAGAGAAACTGCACTGCTCCTCACAAGTCATTTTCTATAAATGCACATTTTTCTTCTGCCAAGATTTTTTTGCCCCCCTCATGTACTCTTTAACAGTTAAAGATTTATTTCTGCATTAAAATGCTGATCTCTATTTACCTGTGTTGTTGATGACCAATAGGCTCGTTCGCAGACCCTGAGGGAGTTGTCCAGGGGACAGGAAATACAATTCTGGTTTAAATTCCCAGTTGTTTTTTTGCACTGTCACAGCATAAGCCATCTTTTCCATAATCAATGGGAACAGTGCAATTCCAAGAATCAACAGACTAAACAATAAAGAAAAGTTACCATAGGATGCTATAGCAATTTGTCCTCAGCAATATAGTCTACAACTATTTGTTAGATATTAATTCTACTTTATAGTAACTATAATTTTAAGTGTTAATGTTCTAAAAGTAGTATCTCAACATATCACAGTACTAAAAGGCATTGTTAAATAAACATTATTTAATCTCACTACAAAAACTAAACATCAAGCCAGGCAGTGGTGGCACACGCTTTAATCCCAGCACTTGGGAGGCAGAGGCAGGCGGATCTCTGTGAGTTTGAGGCCAGCCTGATCTACAGAGCGAGATCCAGGACAAGCACCAGAACTACACAGAGAAACCCTGTCTCAAAAAACACCCAAAAAACTAAACAGCATGTATTCATAAGCCCAATCAAGAATTAATATACAGGCAATCCCACAGTCAGTAAAATCAATACTGTATCAATTTCTTCTCTAACAGGAATGCTAAGTACTGTGCTTTACTTTTAGATGTCCTTATAGTTTAAAACCTTAAAATTTTTTGTCTTAAAAAACTGATGGTACTCTGATACTCACAAGGTCAAAAATGCTCTTCTCTCTCGTTTCAGTTTTAGGATGCGAAGCCGTGCTATTGCACAGACCTGCATTCTCCAGCGGCTCATGACACTCACAGTCTTCTGTACTTCAGAAAGAGAAGGACAAGCTGGCTCCATTTCATTTAAGCTTTCTGAGTCTCTTCTTGTTTCTCTTTTCCCAAAGTCTGTATGAACACACACATACATATTACAAATATCATCCTAAGGCGTAATAGACTTTTCTATTTTTAAATATTTTGATATCTAATAAAATAATTTTATGTCTGATTTTATTTTACATTTTTATTCAAAGTAATTATTTAAATAACATTTGCACTCTCATGAAGCTTATACATCATCACTGGCTTCAGTGTTTTCTCTTTATAGTTATATTTTATAATTTCCAACACAATGAAAATTTAAAGATTAATAAAAATGTTTTGCATTACATTGCAAAACATGGTAAAAACATACAGTAATATCAAAACTCTATATACTCCCTGAGAATATCTGCCAAATATATGCCAAAAGAATTCTGAAAGGCAAACATTCAATTGTCATACTATTCTGAAGGAGTTCAAGATAATCCTTTCCACAGGGATCAGCAGTTGTTAATGCTTAAACACTTACTACTAAGGCATCAATAATCTGGACTTGTTAGGAAAGGATCATTAGCTCTGAAAATACTTAACATATCTATGCTACCCAGATCTGTGAGCTATAAGCAGCATGGCTTGGCTTGGGAAGAATCATCTAACTGTTCTTCAATCAGAAATCCTCATCTGTAAAATGGTGTCAATCACAATTGTTGGAAAAATTATTATAGGAGGGAGCTATGGGTATATCCCAATATTTATCCACATTGATCAAACTGTCTGTAAAAGGAAGATCTCCAAAATGACAGCTATTATATCCCATTAAATTACCTGGAAGTTGGAAAGAAAAAAAAACTCTCTCTATTTAGGCTTTTTTCTCTTAACAAGCAAGAAATAATTTTTATAAGAAGTGATGCTCAGACCCCATGCATTTGATCAAAAACATTCACAATTTCAAAGTGACCAAGAAACAGTAAATATCAGGAGACAGAACTGCTGCAATTAGAATCAACACCTAAGAATGGACCTGTGGCTAGCTGTACTGATGATGTCAGAAAACCTAACGGCCCATGTCAAATTTACAGTGGGTCACACTCCTTAAAAAGTCATAAAAGCTAATTTGACACATAGCCATTTATTAATTGATTCTGTGACTTATACAAATAGTTTTACTTTGTTTGGTAGTTGATTCTCCCTCCAGATTCATGAAGACTTCATTCAGAGTTGACATGGAAACTTCATAATTCATCAAGCCCTGGCCAGAATATTTATCAAGATCTCTGAAGAAGTCTAAGTCAACAGAAGGAACATATAAAGTTTTAGAACAATATAAATATACTAACCCTAATAAATTAACATTTATCTTAAATATGATATTTAATAATGTTCAGAAATTTCATATCTTTGGAATATAATCATAATTTAAAGGAAAAAAACACTCTCAGAAATTATTATGCCAAACTTCATTTTCAAGGTGTCTCACTTTATCATGTATTTGTTTTTGTTTTGTTTTGTTTTGTTTTGAGACAGGGTTTCTCTGTGTAGCATTGGTGCCTGTCCTGGATCTCACTCTGTAGACCAGGCTGGCCTTGAACTCACAGAGATTCGCCTCGCTCTGCCTCCCAAGTGCTGGAATTAAAGGCATGCACCACCATCGCCGGGCTATCTTGTATTCTTAGATTATTACTTTCCTACAAACTTCTCTGAGAAATATCAGCAGTCATAAAGACTATAGTG
This sequence comes from Peromyscus eremicus, assembly GCF_949786415.1. NCBI lineage: Eukaryota > Metazoa > Chordata > Mammalia > Rodentia > Cricetidae > Peromyscus > Peromyscus eremicus. The sequence continues at coordinate 92,070,979 of NC_081423.1, forward strand.
GGTTTCTTTTGTTTGTTTGTTTGTTTGTTTGTTTACCACCAGTTAAGAAACCCAGGTAAGCGTCTGCCCGTGTCTGGGTTCCTTTTGTATGTGTGTAACTCTTGCAACTGCTCCCTCCAAGGCTACCCCTTTTACTTATGCTCTGAATTTTATCCCCCAAGGATCTCTCAAGGTGAACTCCTTTCCTTTCCATCATAATTTTCTTCTATACCTGCTGGGTCAGGCAGAATGCTATGGTGTCCACCAAACAAAGACAAACAATAGCTTACTCCCATCCCTCTCTGTATACAAGTTTGGCTCCAAAAATTTGTCCACATTTAATCTGTCACATCTTACGAACAGTTCAGGTCCCTGTATGTCATTCTCCTCCACAGAAGCTGCTCTCTTCTAGATCACCAAGACTTTCATATTTTACTTTTGATGAACAAGTCTTTATTTCTACTATTTTCAAATGTAATATTTCAATTATTCTTTGAAAATTATTATATAAGCATGCAATGTAATTCCATACTCAACCACACTCTTCCGTCCAACCTCTCCTGGTCCTCTCACCCCCCCACCCCACCACATCCCCTTTCTAATTTAGTCTTAAATTCATCTTTTTTTCCTTGTTACTCCCTCTCCCTTTCTTCATCTTTCTTTTTTTCTTTTCCTTTGGTCTTTAACAAAGCAGTTTACTTGGGCTGTGGCTACAGATCAGCAGAAAAAAGAAAAAAAAAGGGGGGGTGACTAATTGCATCTCATTTCCACCTAACTACATGCAGAACTTTCAGTTCCTACATCCTTCATGACTTCTCCTTTGCTTTCTCTCAGAGTTTCAGTTCTAAACAACCTTCTTGCTCCACCCCCACACAAATCCAGTTCCTAATCCATACCGAAGTGCCTCAGATTCATGCCTCACTTTGTCCCTTGATTTCCAGTGTCCTATGTATAGGTATGTACTGTAAGTCTCTTTTGATAAATCAAAACACGTTCCCAGGTTGAATTCTAAAACAGGACACTGATACTTTCTTCTCACTGTGATCTAACTAGTCTATGCACTACTTTATAATAAATACCATTCTCTTCTACTCACTCATCAAAGCCAAAATCTACAGGTCACACTCTGCATACATCCCATAAGACAGACCTTTCAGCTTCATCATCAAGGTTGCTTTACAGACACCTACTCTCTTCCATCTTTATTAGCACTGTGGTAAATCAAGACCTTCTGGGCCTCTAACTTAGCTCCATAGCTAGTCTCTTAGGGTCTGTTCTTGTTCATCTGTATCTGGAGTGGTCTTGTTTATTCCAAGAATGAAAATACAAGTCATACATTAGCTCCCTCCTCTTTGATGTTTTTTTTTGTGGTTTTTCAATGTGTTTGGAATTAAATATGTGAATAATCAAATAATCAAAGCCTCTTCAATTTCATGAGCTGTTTATCTGCCCTGCAACTCCACCCATTCCTAACCACACTATGCTCAATCTCTCCATTTCCTCCCATGATGTAACTGTGAGGACATTGACTCTCATTTTCCTCCAATGGTACTACAGTTCCGTTGCCTATCACAGTAACCTGCTCTATAATGTACGTTTTCCTAGTTTTTCCTCTTTCCTCTTACATGTTTCCTCCCCTCTGGTGCTTCCACTGATCAATAACCAAATAAATACAGTGCACCAAAATCTTCATTTCTAATTTCTGTTGAATCATAAAGATTAAGACAAAATTTAGATCCATTAAATAACAAAAATTATAACAAAATTCAAGATTTTTCTCTAATTTTATCCCATCACAGTCATATGTGTTACCTGGAAACTTGCTTGTCCTTTCCAAAGGCAAAATGTACACAAGCTGTTCTTTGGTTTTTGCTTTTAGTTTAGCGTCAGGGATGTGAAGATTGATGAAGGATGCTATCTGCTCTGAATCACATGTTTCATCCATAAACAAACTAATATTTCAGAAAAATGACAAATAATTACATTTTTGGACTGCTACTACACAAAAAATTCTTTCAATATTACTTTTCTTAGCTTTATGAAATAAGCAAAATGAGTAATAATAACAATAATCCACCAACTTGAAAATTTTGTCATTTAAACACAGAATATGTACAAACTCTGAACAACTACAAATACACAAACACATGCTCAGAGTAGCGTTGGTGGTTTAGGGGTGAGCATAGCTGCCTTCCAATTCATTCTCATTGTAGTGAATGTTATGTACACACTATAAAGACGAGCAGACAATTAGGATGCTGTTATACTAGAGATTTCACAGGGAAATGGCAGTGAACTATCAGAAATTAGTGTATTATCAAGACATTTCTGTTTTACTTTTCTGTAGGTTTTTGTCTTTTAGAATTCTTTTAGCCTACACTCAGTTTCTTTTTAGACACAGTTGTCAGAATTCTTTGGAACCATATTCGCTCCCTGCTAATACTGGTTTCTGAAAGTATTGCCTTGGATTCTTAAGAAAGAATGAAAATACTGCAATATTATGTGTACCCAATGAGGAAAATGAAGAATGAAAATGTTGAAGTTTAGGCTGCACAGAACAGCAAACTGGAAATTAATGAAGTATTCCCATAGTGAACAGACAGCTTTGGCTTCTAGAAATTTTGCTAGAGTTAACATTAGTACAGATTACTAGAAGCCAAGAAATTAGACTAAACATTTCTCAATTCATTTTGTCGGAGATAAAACTTGAGACCTATTCTCTCTCAGAAATGTCCACCCCTGGTATACCACTATTAAAACAGTTACGTTGGGCTGGAAAGACGTCTCAGTGGTTAGCAGAACTTGAGACTCTTCCAGAGGACTAGATTGCATTTCCAGCATCTAAGTCTGGTGGCTCACAACTCCCTACAACTCCAGCTCAAGACAACCCAATGTCTTCCTCTGGCCTTCTCACATGTGGCATACAGACACAAGTAAAATACAAATGAATTGAGAAATGTTTAGTCTAATTTCTTGGCTTCTAGTAATCTGTACTAATGTTAACTCTAAAATACATAGACCTTTTAAAAGATCTATTTAGTGTTTTCTCCAAAATTCTTTACCTTAAGTGATATCCAAGACCCCATTTTCTCTTCAGAAACACAGAAGAACCCATGCATTTTAGACTCCCGTTGGACATGATCACTTTTCTGTCTGAGTAAAAGGAAGCAAATGTGAAGGAATATTAGCAGTCATTTCTTTTCTCTCTAGCAAAGAAAGGTGAGAAATGAAAGCGCAGAATTTCAAAGGAGAAGTGCTCTATGAGAATAACCATGCCTGCTGGACATTTGAAAATTTGAAACACATCTTAAAACTGATGTAATTAAAGCTCCCAACATAAGCATTTTAAGCTTCCTCCTGCACTTCCTAAACAGGAAAATAGTTATCATTTCAGATTACATAAGAGTATACCTGAATGATAAGGAACAGGCAGTTATTTTTCAAGTAAACATATATTAAAGATTTGGGAGTTTAAGTAAACATGATCTGAAAAAGTCACCACAAGTTTTCACTACTGGCCACAATCCAACAACAAATGTACAGCCAATAAAGAACTCCAGGACACTACTGGATTCCGATATCCTCTAAACTGCTTTGGAGTTGAGGTAATAAGAACAAGTTTCTTACCCTAGGAATAAATGTGACATATAAGTTTCCCAAAGTTTTCATCACAACACCGAAATATAATTATCAGTTACCAGCAAGGATGTCTGCCTCATCCATGAACTGAGTGCTGAAGACGATCACACGATTTGCCCTGCGTTCCTTCAGGAAACTCCACACGCGCTGCCTCGAAAAGGGATCCAGTCCAACAGTTGGTTCATCTAAGAGCAAAATCTACAGAGGACAAAGATAGTAAAAATGTGACTCCTCCACGTTGACTATTTCCACATAATAGCATGGAAAATAAGTAAAACACAACAAATAACTGTAACTGTAGTATGTCTTTGTAGAAGCAAACACAGCAGGTTCTCACCTGATACACTACTTTCAAAGCTCTGCCACTGCCGCCATTAGTAGCAGAAGAGCAAGGCTCTTGCTGACAATACCCTTTCTTCCCATGCATACTTTTACTTACTTGAGGATCTCCTAAAATGGCAATCCCAAAGGTGAGCTTTCTTTTCTGTCCTTCACTTAAATGTTCAGCAAGGTTATCCTGAATATTTTGCATGTCCAATTCCAATATAATTTGTTGTACCTATACAAGAAACATACAAAGCCCAAAACACAAAATGATCCACATTTTACAAATTTAACTGGCCATTAAAGAAGGCAATTTTATAGGATTTCTTTGCCTAAATTTCATTCATACAAAGATAGATAAATGGCTGAAAGAATTCTGTGGTATGATTGAACAGAGAGAATGGTTGGAAGCTCAGATAATACAAGCACACAGTCTACCTCTTGTTGTACATTCTGTGGAAGAATCCCTTTTATCTTAGCAAAGAGGGTGAGGTTTTCCTTCACAGTGAGTGCATCAAATTGAACATTATGTTGAGGACAGACACCAGTTATCTTTCTGATTTCCTTCAAGTCTTGCATTTCAGAGAGATTTTTATTATAGACTGTGACTAATCCTAAAAAGTAGAAGTTAAAATACTTTAAGGTTAGCAGGGTAACATATTTCATTTATATTTAGAGATCTCATTCAATAAAATCATGGCACATGCTCATAAATATATAAAATTCAACTTTGTTAACAATTACTAGTCTTAGCCTAAGTACATGCTCACACTGTGCAATACATTTTCTCTGAGATAACACACAATGAGATACTAGTGATTCCCATGAAATCTGGAAAGTGAGAAGTATATTCAAAATCATACAGTTCTAGAAGCAACTTTCAATAAAGATTATAACCATCAAACCACAGAATTTAAAATGACAGGCATATATCTACCCCTGTTCTCTTATTAAATATCTTGTCTTTGAGTTATTGCTTTTTGCTTACCTGCTGTTGGAACATATAATCCACTGAGGATGTTTAGTAATGAAGATTTTCCTGCTCCACTGTGGCCCAGAATTGCTGTGATTTGACTTTCATATATATCAAAGAACAAGCCTGTTTTAGTATAAGATATTAATATTATCAATAACGGAGTATTAGACAAGGCTAGTCCTGCACACAGAACAGGACAACTGAACTTCATGATAAATTTATCGAAACTTTACATAACACTTTGAAGAGCTATGGTAACTTAAACAATGCTACTGACACACAGACCTTGGTAAAATACGTATAACAATTTGGTATTAGTTTAGAATCCAGAGACTAGCAGAAGTCTGGAAGGGACCAAAATATTTATAAAATAAAGATTAATAAATTACCTTTCAAATGAATAACTTTTAAAAACATGAATAACTTAAAAAAATGTTGCTTTGGATGTGAAGGAATATTTCTTTAATCCAGACATTTAGGAGGCAGAGAAGACAAAAGGATCTCTAAGAGTTTTAGGCCAAACTGATCTACATAGAGATTCCAGGACATTCAAGGGTACAAAGAGAGACCTTGTCTCAAACAAAACAAAACAAAAAACAAAAAAAAACCAAGATGTTGCACAACAAAAATGTACATTAGCAACTTTTATATTTGTGTTTTGTTTTTATTTATACATTTTGAGACAACATGTAGCTGTGTAGCCTTGGCTAGCCAGGAATTTTTGTTGTTTTTAAATTTAAAAAAAATACATAGTAATAGGCCAATGAGATGATCAGTGGGTAGAGGCTCTGGCTGAGGAAGTCTGACAACCTGAGTTTTATCTCCAGAACCCATGTAAAAGTGGAGGAGAGAACCAACTCCAGAAAGTTATCCTCTCACCTCCACATAAACACTGGGGTCCATGCACCCCCCCACACACTCCATAAACACATCATGCACATGTGTGCACACACTAATTGATTAATTAAGAGATGAATTAAATACAATAAAATAATGATAGCATTTTCAAGGGCAAGAGGAAAGCGGCATTGGCTACTTTGGAACTGATCTCATCACAGCAATAATTAAATATAAAACTCAGTTTCCTCATCAGCAAAGTGTGAAAGAAATAATTTGACTTTCATAAAACTAAATATAAAAATTTTCACATAAAGTTCTTAGCATAATTCACATAATTCATTGTTTTAAATATATATAGCTTATAAGCATAGGTTTTTATGACTTTGAAGGTAAGTGATTTAAAATATAAATCAAGAATCTTGAAAATACTGATCTTTTCAGTGATTCTGCTCATATAAACCCATCTTCTGGAGACAGTGACCTTAATAGAGATTGAACAAATATTCATTTTAATATTTTTATGATAGTGAAGACTTAGAAATAAACTAAATGTCAAACATTGGTGTGATAGTTGCACTCATCCTGTTACTGATACAATGCAATATTATTTAGCCCCAGGAATTGTAAAACCAAGATCTCAAAATTGATCCAGAATGGCCACAAGGAGCAGCTGCAAGAAGAGAAGGCCTAGAGAGAGCTACTCCCTCCTGGCCTTCCAGTGAGTAATTCCACATGGAAACTCTCCAATTGGAACATTTGTATATTTTTTCATGTCTTGACACACAATGCTTTAATTTTTTAAAGTGCTACTAATTCTGAAAATGGAAGAAAATTTTAAAGACGCAAAGTTTGTGACTCTAGTAAGTGGCAAGGTAGTTCATAATGTGCTCTGAAATTTTAAATTAAATTTAAAATTACTTCAAAAAAGCCTAAGCCAAATTTAAGAAGGAAATGATGGTATTTAATAAAAAAAACTTCAAGGTAAAATAAAGTTGTTCATATATACACTGAATTCTCCAAGACCCAATCTCAGAGAAATAAATAATATTGAGCTAAGAGGTGCCCAGCAGTTAGAAAATAAACACAATGCAAACAGAATGGATAGAGAATTCTCAATCTTAAGATCCAACCACTTTAGCTTTTCAAGATTCAGTCTTTTGTAAAACACATGTCTTATTTTATTTCTCTATATATTTATTTTTGACATGGTCTCACTATGTAGCCCTGACTGGCCCAGAACTCTCAAGTAAGACCAAGCTGACCTTAAACTCACAGAGAGCCTTTTGCCTCTGCCTCCCAAATGCTGGGATTAAAGACATGTGCTAACCAAAGGACATGTCATTTGGACAAAGTGGCAGCCTACAGAATGGAAAAAGATTTTTACCAACCTCACATCGAATAGAGGACTAAAATCCAAAATATATAAAGATCAGACGTGGAGGGGGAGGGGAGATGAGGTTGAGAGAGGGAATGCAGGGAAAGACAGCTAAACTTGAGGGGCATTTGAGGGGTGGTATAGAAACCTAGTACAGTGGAAACTTCCTAAAATATAGAACGGTGATCCTGATGAAGTCTCCAAACAATGAGGGAGTCATAGTCCCATCTGGCCATCTCTTGTCATCAAACAAAGCTTCCAGTACTGGGACTGGGTTACATACAATTGAGTTGGGTCAAAAGGAAATCTCCAAACAACCCAGGCTGTTGCAAAGACTATCAGTTACTCTCCACAAACTGACAGTAAGGCCCCATTGCTGAAGACAACACCAACACAACTCATTGAATATGGAGAGGTCAAGCTGGTTCCTACAAAGAACCTTTACCTCTGTGGTCTAGTGTCTTTGGTATGGGAATATACTCTGCAGGCTACCAAAAGAGAAATATAAACACAATTCACCCACAAAACTTTTGATCTAAAATCTGCCCTGCCTGCAAAATATGCTAGGGCAATGGTGGCACAAAGCTTGTGGGAGTAACCAACCAATATCATACTCAACACTGCTTGGGTGACCAAGAACCAGAGACTAGGTAGCCCAGAGCTTAGAGTAAAAACCAAATAATACTGGTTTAAAAAAAAAATGAAACAATAAAATGACTCCTAGTGATATTCTACTATATGAATAGATCAGTGCCTTACTCAGCCATCATCAGAGAAGCTTCTTCCTTCAGCAGAGGGGAACAAATATAGAGACTCACAGCCAGACATTATATATAGAGAGAAACCTTAGAACACACAGCTCTAAATGGGATGTCTCCATCAAATCCTTCCCCTCAGAGCTCAGGGAACCCCCAAAGAATAGAAAAGAAGGTGAAAACAGCGTAAGAACCAGAGGGGATGGAGGACACTAGAACAAAGCCCTCTAAATCAAATGAGTAAAAATCTTATGAACTCACAGAATTTGAAGCAGCAAACAGACTTGACATGAGTCCTCAGTGAATATATTATTGTGCTTTCAGTTTAATATTTTTATGAGTCTCCCGAGTGTGTGAATGAGTGGGTCTGATTCTTGTCCTTCTATTGGGGCTCTTTCCTTCTGTTGGTTTGCCTTGTCCAACTTCAATGTGATAATTTTTGATTTTTCTTATTATATTTTATTTTGTTATGTTTTGTTGTTATCTCTTAGGAGCCTGTTCTTTTCTAATGAGAGATGAAAAGGGAGTAGTTCCAGATGGGAGGGAAAATGGAGAGGAACTGGGAGGAGTAGGCGGAAGGGAAACTATAATCAGGATATGTTATATGAGAAAAGAATCTATTTTTAATAAATGTGGGGGAAAGAAAGAAAAGAAAAAGATGCTACCATGCCCAGCCTAAAAATAATTTTTTAATAAAAGCAACTGAACCCCCAAAATGTAGCTGTTAATTGATGCTTGCTTAATATTTGTTATATAAAAGTATACTACTTAAAATATTTAGTATTATAATATGATTAATCATAAAAAATTAAAAAAATTTTGTCATAGGATATTGATTTGTTAGTTTAATTCACTGTCAAAGGTTTCATTAATCTTGTTTTGGTTAACATTTCAGTTCACTAACACATCATTAATAAACTGTAAATTCTATGACAATCTAAAAATTTTATCAGAATCTAGCATTCTTTCCTGATACTACAAATATAAAAATGTGTTTATGACAGTCTTGTAAAAAGCAAAACAAAGCTATATTTTTCACAGTATGATCACATTCTTGTTTTTTTTTTTTTTGTTGTTGTTTTTTTTGTTTTTCGAGACAGGGTTTCTCTGTGTAGCTTTGCGCCTTTCCTGGAACTCACTTGGTAGTCCAGGCTGGCCTCGAACTCACAGAGATCCACCTGGCTCTGCCTCCCGAGTGCTGGGATTAAAGGCGTGCGCCACCACTGCCCGGCATGATCACATTCTTGTAAATTAATAAATCCATGAACTATCTGGAAGGATTTTATAATAAATTCTGAATTATTATTAGTTCCAGGTGGTTGAGTTAGGCTACTTGGATTCTTGCTTCTTTCTCTTGTTTTGTTTTGTCAGTATATTTACATTTTCATCCTGAAAGTTTTCCAGGTTTTGGTATTACTGATAAGTCAAGAATGGACTATTTTTCTTTACCTTTCAAAGCCTCCACTTTTCCAGACTTCCCTTTATATTCCTTTTTAATATTTCTTATTCTGAAACAATAAAGAGGCATTTTATTAGCCCATACACACAAGTAAAAATAGCACAGACAGATATGATGGTGGATGTAGAAAATACTTTATAGCAAATAACATTTGAAATAACTTGACTGCTCAGATACATAAATAATTATTTTCAATTAATTATTTCTTCTGAAACAGAAAATAAATGAGATTCTTTAGACTTTAGTTCCAGACTCATTTTGTTTAGCAATTTGGCTTTAGTCTCATATTTACATTTATACAAGTACAGCAATATGACTATTAATAGTAACAAAATTTAAAAGAGATTAAGTCTCATCAGGAATTTTATTTAAGGCCTTCTTTGTATATTATAATGTCCACTGGCTTTGCATGTCCTTTGAAGCTGGCCCTTGTTAAATTTCAAACAATGGCTGAGATACCTATTTAACATATCAAAGCTGCACCCGGCCCAGGTTCTCCCTAAATCCCTCAGTCAGGAACTTCCCTATATAATCCAGACATCTTGGTTACCCTTCCCTTTTGTACCTTTGGCCACCTGGCTGCTGCACATAGTTCCCCTCTCCCTCTTCCCCTTCCTGTCTCTTCACATGGGGGAGCTGAGTCTGGTCAAGCCCACTCTAGACTCTCCCAGATGTCCCTGCCTCTGGCTATGCTCTCTCACATGTCTACAATAAACTTTCTCCTCCACCATACCTAGGAGCAGCATGTCCTTTCCTTTCCTTTTTATTTCTTTTTTTCATTCAGCCTTTAATATTTTATCTTAATAAAGAAGCTCCCATTTAGGAGGAAATGATACTTTCCAGATTTCAGAGCAGAGAAGAATCATTTGCATTGGGGCAAACATTCTGTAGTTTTTCTGGAAATGTTCAAACTTCTGCCCTTACTATTTCATAACACTTTTTTGGTGTGCCTTCCATACATCCAATTTCTCTGTCTTAAAGGACATTTAGCCAGGCATGGGGCTATATGCCTACAATCCCCAGCACTTGGGAAGTGGAGGAAAGAGAAACAGAAGTTCAAGCTCATCTTTGATTATTAAACATAGTATGAGGCCAACCTGAGCTATAGGGAGACCCTGTCTCAAAAAACAAAAGCAAAACAACGAAAGTTTTAAAACAAACCCAAAAGATAGGAGCAGGAAGTCAGACAAGATACAACAAGGTTAGGCCACCTAGAGGTAATCAAAGGGGACTTCATTGGAGTGTGGATGGTTCAAAATGATGCTGATAACAACAATGCCTGCCCCTTCAATATTTACCACCCACCCAGGGAGAGCTGGTGGTTAACAGTTCGTTAGCCTTTTATTCATATTAGCACAGTTACAAATGTGTTTACCTGATGGCTTCTTTTCCTTGGTATTCTGGAGCCACAGGCTCAAAATAATCATCTGAAGGAAGCTCAGAGTCTATCCCTCTCTCAATGACCTTGTTACTACTAGTCTTTTGTCGAAAACAAGATGATGAATTCAAGAAAAACAGTAGAGAATGACGGCGTTCATCCCTATCTAATTAGTCAAGAATGATAAAATATCAGATCAGTATAATGAATAAAGAAGTCTTGCTCAGAAAAGAAGAAATATTTTGAAATTTCAAACATCATTCAAATTTTTTTCCTTCAGAAGAAAACTGATAAACAATGAAAATTTAAAGTAAAATTGCAAAAATTAATACAATAGAACTTTCAACAAAATATAAATCAGATAATTGAAAAATATAATCTAAAACATATCTATGAGGACAAGGGAAGACAAATATTTTTAGAAACACAATTATTAATATGGCATGTAAAAATTACAGATACGGTTATAAACTTAAATAAGTTGACCATGCCAATATAATTGAACATGATACTAAAATCCACAAATTCATATATAGGTAAATGAGTGAAAATCAACACATGCAGAAATTATTTTTCCAAGACAAATACAATATTGCAATTTTTTATTAATACAAAAGATATTAAACATTATTTGTTATTAAGGATCTTCATATATAAGCCAGAAAAAATGGACAGTGGGCATACAAATAAATACATGTAAATATACAAGACAACACTAGCTATTATCAAAGTGGGGAATATTAAAAATTACAAGCATGAATAAAGTCATGCACAGAAATGAACATTCTGATTCTAGTACACATGGGAGAACTTTGGGCTTATGTGAATTTTTTGGTTATTGATCAGATAAAGAAAATTAACTGCATGATTTATATATTTGTAAATATAAACAAAATGTGGAAATGTTGAGAATAATGACTAACAAATATTTATTTAGAAAATGTTTCTACAGTGTAATGGCCTAGTAATAACCAAACCACAGTAAGAACTAACTACTGCTTTTGCAGTTCTCTTCTGCAATGCTTTTCAATTTTGAGTTCCTTACTTACATGTTACCCACTGTCCTCAACTCGGCTCCTCTCGTCCTCTCTCCTGCTGTCCACCCAGGCCTGGGGACCTCACCTACTCCTACTCTCACATCTTTTTTTTGCCTTTTCAGGTTGTTCTGATACAAATTCTTGCTATCACTCTTTCAAAACACTTTGACGGACACTTGAAAGAGTTACAAAACTTAATATATAATTACATTTCAAAATTGACTTATATAATTATATCATTGTTTTTAAAATCAGAATAATTTTGCATAAATATTATTTACTCTAAAATACAACTAAATTCAGACTGAGATTAGGCATTTATTCTCACCTCTAAAGCTATTTTAATCTTAAGAAAAACTTTTCTACATAATCAATAAGTGAAAGGTCAGAGAAAAAAAGTCCACTAATACTTACAGAGCAAGATTTTGTCAAAATACAATGCCAGAACCAAGTAGATAAAACCATCAAAAGCCAATATGGAAAATGTCACTAGCATTTTATATGATTCTCCTGAAGAGTCAGGAAATACTACACCATTCAAGTTATAATCCTGGGAGATAATCTAAGATTCAAACAAAAATAATGATTAATTCCTAAACTCATAAATAAGACGGCATAGCACCAATAATTATTCATTTGCAAGTTAACTTTTTAAAGAAATATTTTAATAAAGGTGTAGTAAATAATAAGCAGTATACAAGTAAATAAAGCTACTAGGAATGCAAGACTGAGTCAATATTTGAATATAAATCAATATAATTCTGCATGAAACAAATGAAGGGGAGAGTTGTAATTGGTCTAGTAGATGCAGAGAAGGCACTTGAGAAGGAAGGTATCCATTCATATTGCAGGAGATTTCTTCACAAACTAAGAAGATAAATGTATCCTTGAAACACCATGTTTAATAGTAAAATCCTGAGAATTTTCCTTTGCTTGCATTTCCAGTCAGTGTTTTCTTAGAGGTCCAGAACTGTACAGTAAGTCAAGGGGCTCACAACTGGCTATACCTCCACTTCCAGGTGATCTGATGCCCTCTTCTGGTCCTATGTGCACTGCATGCACATGGTGCACACACATACATATAAAATAAAAATAAATAAACCTTTTTCTTAAATCTCTGTTCATCAAAGGAATCAATAAGAAAAGAGAAAAGTTAGCAATAACTGAAAAAAAGTCTGTTACACAGCACATGTAGGAAATTGTTATAAAGTAATAAGGAAAATATAAAGAACTCAGTAGAAATTCAAAGAAAACATCTGAATAGAAAATTTGCAAAAGAAAAACACAAAAAGATACTACATTAAAAGGTATCCAATTTTATCAAAAGTCTAGAAAACACAAATGAATGATTACAATAATAAATCACATATTCATTAGAATGGCTAAAATTTGAAAATTTACCAATAACAAATGTTAGTAAAGACTGAGAAAAACTGGAATATTCTAGCATCATTTTTATATAAGTCAAATAAAGTAATCATTTTAGAAAGTATTTAGTGACAGCATTAAGGTTTCTATACACTAGTCCCATTTTCCAACTCCTACTTATACATCAAACAGAACTGGTATACAGAAACAGATGAAAGAATGTCTGTAATAGCTTCATCAAAAAACCATCAAACCCTGGAATTCTACTCATTTATCAAAAAGAAAGTAATATAGGCATACAATAAGATGGTATATAATACTATACTATAGCTATATACAAGACTATGCATGACACTTAACATAATACTGAGTGGAAAAGTTAATTTTTAAAATATATTTTGTGTAGCATTGCTTACATAAATTTAAAAATGGATGAAACAAATATTTGTATTTCAAAGCCCAAACTTGACTGGTAGTAAATCGCAAGGAGGTAATTTTCATAAAATGGTTACCTGTGGAATGACGGTATATTTAGAGGTGCTTCACAATGAACACAGTATTCTACTTCTTAAAAAGTTTATAAGTACACTGATGGGCTTTATAAATTTTGTTATACTATGTACTTATATCTTCAAAGATTTTCATAATTGATTCATAAATTACACAATAATGTGCTTTAAAATATGTTTACACAGAATTTTTTACTAACTAGCTGTTTTTATTTTAACTTTTATTCAATGGCAATTTTTTTAATAATGTAGCAAATTTAGCTTTGTAGCAAGACAGTTGCTCTGGTAAAAAGCTCTTGGTTAGGGCCAGAGTGGACTCTAAGGAGTCGTCAAGTATTAATTCCTTTTAAAGCATCAATAATAACCTATGTTTTTACCTTAGCCATCCCAGAGGTGAAGGCAAATGGGCTGCAAATGCTCAGAATCCATTCCAGAGATGTGGGGAGTTGTTTATGAAGTACAGTGAACCCCACACACCCCCAAAGGAAGGTAAAGAGAAATACGATTAGATTGGTGAGGATAGCTTTCTGTAGCAAAACAGCCACCAGGAAAGTGACAGCTATCTGAAAGAGAAAAGAAATTGGCTGTTGCAGGTAATAGCCTTTGAGGAACATCAGCACAACCAGGTTCATTACTTCATACAAGATATTATCACTGAGAAAGTGAGAGGAGTGTGAAGTTCTCTACCAACTCTACTCTGCCCTCTAATCTTTTTTTTTTTAATAAGATCCTTACATGCCCTACCCATTTGCTGCGTTTTTGTTTCTACAGAAGAGACAGGGAAAGCTGAAAGATAATCCAAGAATAGGGTAGAATACACACTGTTGGGGAATTAAGCAAAGCTAAATTAGGGTACTAAGGAAAATTATCCATCTACACGACTTCTTCAGAAAACATCCTAGATGATGAAAAAATACAGAAACCACTGTTCAGAGAAGGCTGGAGGGAGAGATGGGAAGGAGGAAAGGACAGAAAATAATGAAAAACTCAAGGAGCTGGGAAGGACGCTATATGGAGATTGCCAAGAATAGATCAAACAGTAGAGGATATCTGCCTCTATAGAAATACCACAATGAATTCCAGTAATTTATTTAATAACATGTGTCAATAATTATAATAAGCACTATTTGAATTATATGTAACACTTTTTTTTAAAAAATCCTTGAGTATTTTGAGAGTAAACAAAAATTTTGAGCTCTTCTTTCTCTGTGTTCTCCTAAATCAAATACCTTAGTCTCACACCACTAAAATCAAAAGAAGGGATGCACACACACACACACACACACACACACACACACACCACCCCTGCAACAACAACAATAGCAGCAGCAGCAACAACAACAACAACAAAATAACAGCATCAACATTAACTGGTCATTGATATCTCTAAATATTAATGGTCTCAATTCCTTCAATAAAAAGACACAGACTAACAGAATGAATGGGAAAACAGGATCCATTCTTCCACTGCATCCAAGAAATATGACTTAACATCAAGGCTAGGATATTACCTTGTGGTAAATGGTAGGAAAAACATATTCCAAGACAATGGACCTAAGAAGCAAGTGCTGTAGCTATTTTAATATCTAACAAAATAGACTTCACATAAAAAAATTAATGAAAAGAGATAGGGAAGGACATTATATACTCATCAATGGAAAAATCCATCAAGATGAAATTTCAACTCTTAGCATCTATGAGCCAAACACAAGGACACAAGTTTGTAAAAGAAACACTACTACAGATTAAAGCACATATTGACCCTCACACATTAATAAGGGGAACTTCAATAGCCCACACTCACCAATGGACAGGGCATCCAGATAAAAAATAACAAAAAATACTGCAACTAACAGATACTATCAACCAAATGGACCTAAGAGCTATCTACAGAACATTTCACCCAAACACAAAATAAACCTTCTTCTCTGCACCTTATGGAACTTTCTCCAAAATTGACCACATACTCGGTCACAAAGCAAGTCTCAACAGATACAAGAAAATGGAAATGACCCCCTGCATCCTATCAGACCACCATTAAAGCTGGGTTTCAACAACAGAAACATCAGAAAGTCTAAAAACTCATAGAAATGAACAATTCTCTACTGAATGACTACTTGGTCAAGACAGAAATAAGGAAAAAATAAAGACTTCCTAGAATTCAATGAAAATAAATACATAGCATACCCAAAATTATAGGACACAATGAAAACAGTGCTAAGAAAAAAGTTCATAGCACTAAGTGGAAAGATCTCATACTAGCACCTGAAGAGCACACATGAAAGCTCTAGAACAAAAAGAAGTAAACACACCCAAGAGGAGTAGAAGACAGGAAATAATCAAAATGAGGACTCAGATCAATAAAATAGAAGCAAAGAGAAAAATACAAAGAATCAGTGAAACAAAGAGTTGGTTCTTTGAGAATGACAACAAGATAGACAAATCCTTATCCAAACTAACTAAAAGGTGGAAGACAATATCCAAATTAACAAAATCAGGAATGAAAAGTGGGACATAATAATAGACACCAAAGGAACCCAGAGAATCATAAGGACATACTTTAAAAATCTGTACTCCACTTACCAAAGTTAATCAAAATTAGATAAACAATGTAAGTAGATCTATAACTCCTAAGGAGATAGAAGCAGCCATTAAGTCTCTCAACCAAAATGAGCATAGGGCCATATGGTTTTACCATAGAATTCTATCAGAATTTCAAAGACAGGTTACTGCCAATACTCCTAAAATTATTCCACAAAATAAAACAGAAGGAACATTGCCAAAATTCATTTTATGAGACCACAATTACCCTGATACCCAAACCACACAAAGACAAAACAAAGAAAGAGAATTACAGACCATTTCCCCTCATGAACATTGATGCAAAAATACTCAATAAAATGCTTGCAAACAAAATCTAAGAACACATCAAAAAGATTATCCACCATAATCAAGTAGGCTTCATTCCAGAGATACAGGGATGGTTCAGTATACAAAAATCAGTAAATGTAATCCACCATATAAACAAACTGAAAGAAAATAAAACTATATGATCATCTCATTAGATACAGAAAAGGCCTTTTACAAAATTCAACACCCCTTCATGATAAAAGTTGTAGAGGGATTTGGGATATGAGGGACATCACTAAACATAATAAAGGCAATTTACAGAAAGCCTATAGCCAACATCAAATTAAATGAAGAGAAACTCAAAACAATTTCATTAAAACCAGGAACAAGACAAGGTTGTCCATTCTCTCCATGTCTACTCAATATAGCACTTGAAGTCTTAACTAGAGCAATAAGACAACTGAAAGAGATCAAGGGGATATAGATTGAAAAGGAAGAAGTCAAAGTATCATTATTTGCAGATGATATGATAGTGTACATAAGTTACCTTAAGAATTCCACCAGGGCCGGGCGGTGGTGGCGCACGCCTTTAATCCCAGCACTCGGGAGGCAGAGGCAGGTGGATCTTTGTGAGTTCGAGGCCAGCCTGGTCTACAGAGCAAGATCCAGGAAAAGGCGCAAAGCTACACAGAGAAACCCTGTCTCAAAAAACCAAAGAATTCCACCAGGAACTCCTACAGATTGTAATACTTTCAGCAAAGTATCTGGATACAAGATTAACTCAAAAAACCAATAGCTCTCCTGTGTTTCTCAGTCCATGACAAATGGACTGAGAAAGAAATTATGGAAACAACTTTCAAAACAGCTTCAAATAGTATAGACTATCTTGGGTAACTCTTAGTAATCAAGTGAAAGACTTGTATGATAAAAACTTCAAGTCTTTGAAGAAAGATACTGAAGAAGATACCAGAAAATGGAAAGATCTCCTATGCTCAGTAAGATTAACATAGTAAAAATAGCCATCTTACCAAAAGCAATCTACAGATTCAGTGCAATCCCCATCAAAATTCCAAAACAATTCTTTACAGACCTGAAAGGACAATACTCAACTTCATATGGAAAACAAAAAACCCAGGATAGCTAAAACAATCCTGAACAATAAAAGAACTGCTGGAGGTAGGGCAGGTCTCACCATTCCTGATTTCAAGATGTACTACAGAGATATAGTAATAAAAACGACATGGTAGTGGCATAAAAACAGACAAGTTGATCAATGCTATCTAATTGAATACCCAAAGATAAATCTACACACATATGAATGCCTGGTTTTTGGTAAAGAAGCTGGGAATACATGGAGGAGGATCATCTTCAACAAATGGTGATGGACAAACTGGGTATCTACATGCAGAAGATTGCAAGTAGAGCTATACTTATCACCCTATATAAAACTCAAGTCCAAGTGGACCAAAGACCTCAACATAAAACCAGATACATTGAACCTGATAGAAGAAAATGTGGGAAATAGCCTTGAACACAATGACATAGTAGATGATGTTTTGAACAGAACACCAATAGGACAGTCATTAATATCAATGGGACCTCATGAAACTGAAAAGCTTCTGTAAGGCAAAGGACACCATCAATCAGACAAAGCAGTAGTCTACAGAACAGGGAAAGATTTTTAACAACTCCACAATCAATAGAGGACTAATATCCAAAATATATAAAGAACCCCAGAAAATGCATATCAAAAAAACCCAGATAACCCAATTTAAAAATGGGGTACATATCTAAACAGAGAATTCTCAATAGAGGAGTCTCAAATGCCTGAGAAACACTTAAAGAAATTTTCACTATCCTTACCCATCAGGGAAATGCCAATCAAAACTACATTGAGATTCCAACTTATACCTGTCAGAATGGCTAAAATCAATAACACAAGTGGCAGCTTATGCTGGGAAGGATGTGGAGCAAGGGGAACATTCCTCCATCACTGGTGGGAGTACAAACTCATACAGCCACTACGGAAATCAATATGGTAATTCCTCTGAAAGTTGGGATTTGATCTACTTCAAGACCTAACTATACCAACCACTCTTGTGCATATATCCAAAGGAAGAAGCTCCATCCTATCACAAAGACACTTGCTCAACTAGGTTCATTGCAGCTTTATTCTTAACAGCCAAAAACTGGAAACAACCTAAATGTCCCTTCACAGAAGGATGGATAAAGAAAATGTGCATTTACACAGTAGAGTATTACTCAGCTATTTAAAAAAAAAATGAGATCATGAAATTTTCAGTCAAACAGATGGAACTAGGAAAAAATCATCCTAGTGAGGTAACCAAGACCCAGAAAGACAAATACTGTATGTATTCACTTATAAGTGGTTATTAGCCGTTAAGTAAATAATAACCAAGCTACAATCCATAGACCCAGAGAGGTTAGGTAAAGACAAGAGGTATAGATGCATGGATCTCTCTGGGAGGGGAGACTGCAGGCAGAGATCCCTGGAAATGCAGGGCATTTGAGGAATGGGAAACCCAGTGCAGTGGAAACTTCCTACAATATATGAAGGTGATTCTAATGAGGTCTCCTAGTAATGGAGGATATGAGTCTCAACTGGCCATCTCTTGTAATCAGGTGAGGCTTCCAGTGGTGGGACTGGGTTGCATTCAGTTGAGTTGCTGGCTAAGGGGGTCCCATGGAAATCCCCAAACAACCCAGACTGATGCTAAGACAAAGGTTTGCTCTCTGTAAACTGACAATAGGGCCCCATTGCTGAGGACAACACCCAACAACTCTTTGAACATGGAGAAGTCAAGCTGGTGCCTACATGGAGCTTTTACCCCTACATTGTAGCCACTTTAGTATGGGAAGGTACTCTGCAGGCTACCAAAAAAGGAACATGGGTCCAGATACAAAACCTATGACCAGAAATCTGTCCTGCCTGCAAAATATGCTAGGGAAATGGTGGCAAACAACTTGTGGTAGTAGCCAATCCATGTCTGATTTGCCTTAAGGCCCACTCCACGAGATGGAACCCATACCCAACATTGCTTGGATAATCAAGAACCAGAGAGTAGGTAGCCCGAGGATCTAGGATAAAACAAAACACTAATGGTCTAAAAAAATTCAATAACATGATTCCTAATGCTACTCTGCTATACTCATTGATCAATGCCTTATTCAGTTACCATCAGAGAATCTTCCTCCTGCAGCAGATGGGCATGGGTGCAGAGACCCACAGCCCAACATTACTCAGAGAGAGTCTAAATGGGAGGTCTCCATCAAATCCCTCCCCTCAGAGTTTAGGGAATCCCCTGGAAGAGAAGGCTAAAAAATTCAAGACGACAGGAGAACAAGGCTCACTGAATCAACTAAGCAAGGTACATATGAGCTCAGAGACTGAAGCAGCAAGTAGAGGGCCTGCATGAGTCTGCTCCATGTCCTCTGCATATACGCGATAGCTTTTAGCTTAGTATCCTATGGGAGTCCTGAGCGTGAGAATAAGTGTGTCTCTGACTCATGTGCCTCCTCTTGAGACTCTTTTCCTCCACTTGGGTTATCATGTCCAATCTTGATATGATAGTTTTTGTTTCATCTTATTATATTTTGTCATGTTTAGTTGTTATCTCTTAAAAGCCAGTTATTTTCTAATGAAAGACAGAAAGGGAGTGGATCTGGAGGGGTGGGGAGGTGGGGAGGAACTGAGAAGAGTGGAGGGAGGGGAAACTATAATCAGGATATATATATATATGAGAAAAGCATCTATTTTCAATAAAAGAAAAATAGAAAAGAGAGTAAGTCCCTTGCTTATGTCTAATTCATACTAGAGATACACAAGGTGATTGAAGTAGCACCTCAGCGAAGCTCAATGCTTCACAATGGCCTTTTCCCATGATGCTAGAGTTACTCTAATGATAATAATCAAACCAGTCCACAGACTAGCTGTATATCAGCCTTCTTTCCTTCTACTCTTCCCCCTTGCTTTTTCTTTCTTAATTCTTCTTTTTTTTTTTTGTTTGTTTGTTTGTTTGTTTGTTTTTCGAGACAGAGTTTCTCTGTGTAGCTTTGCGCCTTACCTGGAACTCACTTGGTAGCCCAGGCTGGCCTCGAACTCACAGAGATCCACCTGGCTCTGCCTCCCAAGTGCTGGGATTAAAGGCATGCACCACCACCGCCCGGCTCTTTCTTTAATTCTAAGTAGTAATATATTATCTTCACTTACATCTACTGAATATGGTGGAATAAAGTTTAAAATTTACCTCCGTGAGACCAGTGTTAGTTGGTCACCATGATAAAATAAAAAGTAAACTTGAGCAGCAGTACTTGCTGCAAGATATTTTTTACTCATTTAAGGTAATTAAAAGTTTCACAATTAAAAATTTGAAATATCTCAAAAGATTTTATGAAAAAATATTTTTGATGCACCATTTCATTATGTGATGCACAAGACTTCTGTGAAAAAAAAAGAGAGGCCCAATTTACTTGGGTTTACATTATTTTCTAATATCTATTGAAATTTCTGAAGCAAACTCATATGTGCATCCACATGCTCATACACACACATCCCTACACACACGCACACACACACACACACACACACACACCAGACATAAAGAAAGTGCCTTCCTAACATCCTGGAGAATTAATGTTTGCTACTCACAACTAAGATCTAATGTGTAAAAGGTGATAATAAATGCATACACTTACCAAAGATAATCCATATAAGAAAAAGAGTGTAAATATGACGAGGAAGCCAGTCATCACTACAATTTGAGCAGTTGTTATGATAACTGCAATGAGTACGGAAATAATGAAGATGAAGCCAACATAGATTAAGCCCCAGGACAGCCTAAACAAAGACAAAAGGCATTTAAATTATTTAGCCTTTTAAATGAATGTCTTTAAAAAGACAAAAGCATCTAAAGAAAACACTGTTACTCTGGTATGTACACTCTAGTTTAATAACTATGATATTGATAATATGGCGGAAGTCCATTGTGCATGCTGTTCTTCATTATAAATCTCCATCTTTTCCCCCTAAGGTAATCACTTTAGCAAACATCCTGTTTATTAATCCTGTGCATTCTGATTGCCTTTACCACACAGTAATGGGAGGTGCCAAATACTATTATAGCACCAACCAATGGAAAAGAATGTCACAACAAATTAAGTGGCTATAAACCAAAAAATGCCCTTGCTGGTACCTGAAGGCCAGGCTTCCATATGTATCTATTGCACAAATACTATGAGCATTATATAAACTGTATGGTTTATGCTGTAATTATATGTAATTTGCCTTTATTAATCAACATTATCTATTACATATGAAGCTTATATATTTCATTGTATTAATATATTCTAGTGTTCTTCTGATATTAGATAATTGTTTCTTATTTTTCTTTGTCATAATGGTGTCAAGAATTTTATTACATTTGTTTTATGTAAGATGTACAAGAATATCTCTAAAATGAAATTACTGAATTAAAGTTTATGTCATCAGTTTTATTAGATATTACCAAATAACCCTAACTGTAAAGCTGGAATAAGACTTAATAGGTGATGGTCAATCAAATGTCAATCAAATGGCTCTACAAACATCAGGAGCTTGAGCATCTCAGGAGGCAACACTACCACTCTTTACAGAAAACTAAAAACCCACAATTCCACTGATAACATTGTATGTTTCCTATTCCTATTATTTCTTTACTTAAATGGATATGTTACGGCACACCTTTACACTTTTACATAATTTTGCTTTAGATGTGTTGATGTTCACATTTTTTTTACAAGATATTTGTTAAAGAATATCATCCACTATTAGATCTGACTAGACTATAAGAATTCATGTGTCCAAGCTTCTCATTTACAAATAATAAGACTGTGGTCCTTTAACTAATGGGTATATGAAAAGTCACAAAATAAATACACAAGGTATGAATGTAATTGCAGCCATTATTCTGTCCAGAGTTCTTTCCTCTGTTTAAAACTGTATAATCAATAAGAATTCATCTCCTGCAGAATGCAGCAAAAGATGCAAGCTTTGCAACAGTACACCCAAGTAAAATATGTTTAGCTGGATTTACTACTTATTTAATTTTTAACTTTATATCACTATAATGAATTGGCCTTAGAAACATCAGCATTTATGAAAAGTGTATCATATTCTGTGAATTTACTTCTTAAGTACAGAATGGGACTGCTTTAGGCAGGTTGAAAAACCACAGTGTAAGAGAATTATGAAATAAAGACATTAAAATAATTACTGAAAGGGGGAACTAGCTATAGGGGTGGAGTTTGAGAAGTGATACTAATAAACTTACATAAAATATTCTTGCTTGCAAAGCATTATAAGCATCATACTTTTAAAAATAATTATTACATTTCATATTTATGGCATTAGTTGAAGTCATATTTATTTCCAATAGATGTCTGACACTTGGAAAACATATTTCTAAAGCATTTTCTTTCCTACTTCTAATAATATACATATCAATTCATTTTTCCAGGTTTTAATTTATAAGCATACTAAGAATCATCCTGAAAATGACTTGACATCAGAATGTTTAGTATCTCTTTGGTCCTCATGTCAGCCTGACTGGTACCTCCCTAATTTAAGGTGACCCTAGGCATTCTGTCCCCTAGGACTTGCATTGGACTGAAAGGAGTCCCCTGAAAGAAGTCTGCTCTCTCTCTTCCTTACTAACAGACTTGAATGACAGGATATACATCCATTCCTATGTCATTACCAATGCTTCCACACAAAAATTCTTCACTTTTTAAAGACATGGTTTCCTCCTTTTCTATTTCCCAATCCATATACTTTAGAACTAAAATTACCTTTGTTGGTAAATATATTCTACACAGAAAGAAAGATTTCTAGATAATTTCACTTCAGGGAATACAAGTTACTAGATTGTTCAATAAATAATTATTCATCCAATCCATGTAGTTTTATCATTCCACACATATAGTTTTGGGTTTTGTTTGTTTGTGTATATTTTAAGTGGTATGTGTTTGAGTTTTCATCAGGTTTGGCTTATCAAGAAGGGTCTCAAGTTCTCTCTATACATCTCAGGTAAGCTAAAAACTCTCCATCTTCCAGAATCCACCTACCCAATACTAAGATTACATGCCTGCACTTCCAAGCTCAACCAAGTGCTTTCTTGATTTATGTAATATAGAGAGAATTATCCCCTAAGAATCAATATCAAAGCATGCCATGTTTCTTCTTAGCACATAATTTTCCTTTTGACCTGATAATATACATTTTGTCACTGATACTTACCAATTCTGTGCTTTGTTTCAGAGCAGTTTAGATGTATACTATTTGTATTTCTATCTAATAAATTCATCCAGTATTTTCCTAGGTCTTTATTTCTATGAAAGTACTCCCTTTTATTATGTCACAAATACATAAATAGATACATTCCTGTATATATCCAAACATTATACATATATTTCAAAATTACTTTAAAGTGTTTGTGGGGTGAGGCAAAGAATAAATATTAATAAGTAGTTCAGGTGCTGTTATTAAGTTCTTCCTAAACACCAGCCTATATGTTATGTCCTGATCATAATGCATCACTTAATACATCATTTACTTACTTCAAAACGCCCCTGGTTGGCCAAGCCCGTGCACATAACACACCCTTTACGAGACTATTTTCTTCACATAAGGAAGTGGGGAGAAGTCAGTTCATAACTAAGAGAGATCAGGCAGAACTGCCATCAGAACTGCACCACTGAGGCCCGGCTCTGGCGTTTGCCATCTACCTGACACTGAGTAACTCTCTTATCTCATTTGCCTTTATTTTCCTTGATAATAGTGCCTACATCTTAGAGGCTGCATAAAAAAAGCCAGAATTAAAAGCATGTTCAGTGAGTTACAGTTAACTATCTTCCATGGAAAATTTAACAAAGACTAAATCTAGTAGTCAGAGCAAAAGAACAAGTAGCCCACATATCAAATTTAAACTGTGGAATTATAAAACAATAACACTTCCACTGTTTTATGATTTCTTTATGACTCACCAGAATGCTGAGTCTTGTAGACCCATTATTTTCATCAATTCCTTATACTTTTTCCTCTCTGTAGTAATATTACGTGATACAAAATATATGAATGAGGAGAAATAAAGCAAGCAGAATAGAATAAAAACTTCATATTGAAAAACATCTTTAGTAATAAAAGGTAATGTCTTCATATTTATTGCATTAACAGACATCAAGTCCTCCATCACAGAGTGGTTTGTTGTGATCTAGAGAAAAGCATAAGCAAACAGAAATTAAAGGACATAAATTGACCAAACTGGAGTGTTGAAGATTGCACTACTGTCTTTTTTAGTTTAATGTTGTAGTCTAGTAACACAAAGTGTCACTGTCAGAGGGAAGTGGGCATGCTGTTTTGCAGGTTTCTGTGAACCATTTCAGAACTAGAAGTTTTAAATCAAGTGGTCTCTTCCTTGTCTAAAAATCTGTGTTTGCATAATTGCTAGTTATAATGTGCCCCTCCACATCTCATTTGGAAACTTCACCCTCACTGTAGTATTAGAGGGAGGATGTTTGGGGAAGTAAGTCATGGGGCCTGCTCTTGTGGATGGATGAGTGACTCATCAAAGGGTTGGCAAGTGTTTCTAATGTGCAATTTGCCCTTTTGCTCTTCTGCAAGTGAGAACACAGTGTTCTTCTTCTCTTTGACCTTTCATCTCTTCTGCCATGCAAAAACTCCTAGACTGTGACAACTGTGAGAAATGAGCTTGTTGAGGCCTAATCATATACTTGCCAGTCTTGAGAACTGTGAAAAATAACGATGCTCTTTATAAATTACCAGCCTTGAGTGTCTAGTTATTGCAAGGCAAATGAACTGTGACACTCATCTTTGTTAATAGTTTTGATGCCTATGAAATTAGTTATAGTAGCCACCAGAACTTTGCAATTAAGCACTCACTTCTATAATAGCAGCATTGATGGCACTTTGTAAAGGCACAAATCCTCTTTTCCAGTATCTGGACAATGAACATGAAACACCATCATATACATCCCAGCAATGAGCTGTAAACACAGGGAAAAGTATAACCATCATTATGGGATAAAGGCACATTGGGAATGAGGAACAAGAACCTAAGAGAAAATGATAGAGACTCCACTAGTTAGAACTTTTAACCTCATAGAGAACACAGGTACAGTGGTGCACACCTGCAATCCTAGCATTCAGAAGGCTGAAGTAGAAGAATACTATCTCAAACCAAGCAAGCAAACAAACAAACCAACAAGGTAATTTTGAAAAGAGGCAAATATGTTAAGGTGAATGGTATATGGATTAGTAAAAGCAGCTGTTCTCTCACATACCACGAGACAAGCATGGAGCAATCACTTCCTGAGACATGACAAACAAGACTTTAGGGTTTCTATAGCAAAGCTACACACACACACACACACACACACACACACACACACACACACACACACACACACAAACCCTCCATTTCTGTGCCTAAAGGCTTGGAACTTTCCTAGAGTAGGATATGTGCATGAAAAGAAACTTTTGTCCCAAATAACCTGGAATCAATTATAAGGAATTTTCTTCCTAATATTTTCATGTGGCCTCCCCTGTGCTATAGCATTCAAATACAGCTTTTACTCTGCATTTGAGTGTCCCTGGATAGTCCTTTGCTACAAGTCACAAGATCCACAAGTCTGTGGCAATTTTACTTACAAAGACCACTTCTCCCATGATCCTATTCTTCTCAGAAAGTGACTTCATCCTAGAGGGGTTTCTGAGCCACCATTAATTTCTAAATTAGCTCTATTGTCTTTATCGTCTTATTTGTATATCCTTTTTTTATCCTTTCCTACCTCCTGCCCCTGACTAGAATGATTCTTATAAACAGGCTCCATGGTTTTCATTCACTATACTCTTCAGGAACTCAGCAGTCTGCACTCAGTATGTGAACAATAGTGAAGAGCTGATTCTACAGGTTACATCAATTTTATGTCATCAAGTGTCCTTCCGCCTTTTCAGCTGCCTCCACTATCATCTAAGCGGTCTTCAGATTTCATTACATTCTCCCTGAACTTCCTGCAACTTTAATCCTCTGGGCTGTACTAGGAGTGCTCTCTTAATCTTGGACAACTCTCCACACGCTTCCCTGATTAAAGTACTGCAATGACTATCCATAGCCTAGGCTTACAAAATGCCAAACTAGACCTAGTCCTTATTGACTGCAAAATCATTCTTCCCTCACATCCCATGGCTTTTCATGCTCTTCTTCCAGCTATTAGAAGGTGCTCTCATATGCCTCTATCCTACTGAAATATGGTATCTCTAGCTCCTCACACTTGCTGTTCCTTTGGTCTTATTTTAAAAGTTACTTCTCTAATGCAAGAATCAATTAAGAATTCTGGATCCAAGTTACCACAAGTACTTTCTCTTGCACTTGCCACTAATTATTCAATGCTTGTCTCTCCTGGTCAAATGCTAAAGTATCTGACATTGACATCTAATCACTCCCTTAGAACTGTGAGCTCAACAGATGTATGCTGAATTATTATGCAGTGCTGTGAAATAAGCCTCTAAAATTAATATAAGGGCAGCAATAAAATGTTCATCTATTTTTTCCTATGAAATTGAAAGTATCTATTGCCCGACCTGTTTCTTCTTGTTGAAAACACAAAGACTGTCACAATAGTATTTTATATGAAAAGTCACCTAATAAGTCTTCTTTCAAAAATGGATTTCCATGCGTTAGAAATACCTCTAACTTGTAAGAAAAAGTGTTGTTAAATATGATTCCAAGAGCATGGGGAATATTCTTCAGAAGCACTTCATCCAAGTCATTTTTACTTGGAACCCCAATGATTCTTGTCCCTGTGAGGTATAAGATGAAAAACTGGGTGTACAATATTCTACCAAAACAAAATGTGTTATTAGGCTGAGCCATGTTTTTATAGACTTTTACACTTAAACTAAACAAACTAAAAAGCAACCTAGAATACATTATTTTACTGTTTCAAATCATAGAATCCAACTGTGTATGCAAATTACATGTTTTAATAAGACAAGTGGTGGATGAAGAAAAAAAGACCACTATGCCCTTAAGTATAAGAGTAATCCACTATTGTCATTACTATACCCCTGAGGATTCCAGAATTCTTCCTGAAGCAAAATCAATTTACATGACTTTTGTCTTATGCAGAAACAAAATAACAGACTCTATAACAACCAGAAATTCATTAGTTAGTAACTGAATATTAAAGAATAAATAGCCAGACTATACCCAGGTTGCTCATAAATGAAATATGTATTTTATTAGTCTTGGTCACAAAATCACAACCTTTAAAGGTTTTGCATTCTATACTATACATAAGAAAGAATATCACCTTCAGATTACACATCAATAATGCTCATACTTATAAACTTATTGTTAAATAGTAATGACCTAATTACTTAGATTTTTAACAAGCTATAAATCTTTATCATTGGATATACATGTTAAAAACATACATGCACCAATAGCTACATTTCTCCCAGTTGTTGTTTTTCAAATTTCTAAATTTTTTGCTTTTTGTATGCTCCAACACAAACATAGGCCTACATAAATTGAACCCCTATCAAGCTGAAAGAATTTTAAAATCTTGTTGTAAAAGAAAAATAAAAACCTAAGAAGATTATATATTATTTTGATACTTGAATTTATTATAATGATGTTATACTGTAACTTCAAACTAACATGTACATATCTTATTAAAAATTATAAATTAATAAGGCTAATTCTTGTCATTAGCATATTTACCTTTCATAGAGGAAGCAAAAGATGTTTTATTCATTATCTGTTGGGTTATGTTAGAGATTGGTGTATATACAACCACTATAGAAGATCCATTAAATGCATCTAAACTTCCAAGATCCTGAGGCGGGATTTCGGGGACTTGTCTATTTACTTTGATATATGAAAACAGACCCATATACAGTCCTATAATAATTGGGATGCTCCATTCCTATAAAACAGTTTTAAAGAGAGAAAATATGAGCCTAAACTTATTTCTCCTCAAATTGGTCAACACCAAAGAACTTTGAAGACAAGTTCAATTTTTCTATATGTATGGCATCTCATTGCTATACACTCTTCAGAAAAAGGAAAACTCAATGAAGAACAAATTCTGAGTTAGTAGCCACATGTATCACACTCTGATCTAATGTTTTGCGTTAAATCATGAATAATTTCAGAAGTCATCTGGAAACAATGGGATACCTAACTGTGAAAATCTCAATTGCCTAGAAAATCAATTCTAGAAATAAGGCACAAAGTAGCAAATAACAATGTTTCTTGCTATTTGTCATATATCTTATTAGAAACTAAAGGAAATAAGTAGAAACTGAGTGGCAGATACTCTCTAGTGAGTCACCAATAGCAATAATTTCTTCCTTCTTGATATAATGCAAGAATACTCTTTTTTTTTTTCAAGCAATTGAGAATTCTTCTTTAATGCCCAAGAACACCTCTCCCTAGTCTGACTACCATATAGGAGGAATATGAGCCATTAATCACAAAATACTCTCAAAACAATGTAGAAAGAGAAGATACCGTTGAGTTTCCACATCAATAACCATTTCAGCTTACCAATGCCAGAATTTGTCTGGACAGATCACTTATGTCCTTATCTTTGGGATTTACTTCTAAATATTGATGCTATATGTTCACTTATTAAAGTGACTACAATGAGTTAATATAATATGAATCAATTTGAAAACTGTAGGTTTTGACTAGAACATATTCTTAAAATACAAGTGGAAAATAGGTATTTGAGTTGTTTTTTATGGAAAGGGGGCAGATCCCTACCAAATCTATTATACTCTCTGTCTCAATTCTTTTCCTTTGTCTTATGATTAGTTTAGCAATGGTTAGCAGGGTTTGAGGAGATGGCAGAGTCTCTAGATGAAAAAGCCTAGGTCCTTGGATGAATGGAAATAGCCTATTCCCACTCAACTTGCTTCTCTTCTTTCAGTACCGACTGTACTGAAAATAGTGAAACTGAACTTTTGTCATGCATTAAGCCACTGAAACTTATATTATTCACCACTTCTCAAACAATTTGCTTTGTGCAAACAAACAATAATGTTCTTTTATAATACTTGAAAATAATCTTTATGTAGAAAATCAATAGCTTTTAATATAAAACAATAAAATTAAACTTTCTCAATTTATACTTACCAAAATCTATATTATGTCTTGGTTCTCAATGTAGAATATGTGATCATTTAATGTTTGTTACAATTTACCATACAAATAATTAAATTTTTTTTTGTTTTTTTCGAGACAGGGTTTCTCTGTGTAGTTTTGGTGCCTGTCCTGGATCTCGCTCTGTAGACCAGGCTGGCCTTGAACTCACAGAGATCTGCCTGGCTCTGCCTCCCAAGCACTGGGATTAAAGGCATGTGCCACCACTGCCTGGCACTTTATCTCTTTTTTAAAAATGTAATACTTTTTGTCTTCCTAATTCTATGGTATTGGTCATAGATCTTTATGAGTTCCTCAATTAAACAAATATAGCTAGAAATACCTACCTTAAAAGTAATGAATCTAGTCTGCTGATTATAATGTAATATTTGAAATAAATAGGTAAGGAAAGAAGAGTTCTGAGGAAAGGGTGAAATTTCTGCACATACCAAGAAGCTCTCTCTTTTCATTCTCCATTTCTTGAGCAGATTCTTGTGCAGAAGCGCTCGGGTTTGCTGATAGACACTTATTTCTTTCATACTCATTTCACCTGCTCATTAGCTGAACAAACAGTAAGTGAACCAAAAATATAAGTATCATTGAAAAAAACCTTGACTATATTTCTGATTCAAATATTTACTACACTTAAAAACTATAATGAAAAGTTATAAAATATTATTGCAACCCTTTATGACTAAATTTTACCTCAAACACATTCACTTTAAGATATTTGGAGGAATGAGTGATGGTGGGATGGGGGTTGATTACTGTCACATTTCTACAATAAAACAGAAAATTCTAATTGGAAAAAATATATCATTATGGTGCAGTGCTGTGGCTATTGCTTTGTATAAATAAAATGCTGATTGGCCAGTAGCCAGGCAGGAAGTATAGGAGGGACAAGCAGAGAAGAGAATTCTGGGAAGTGGAAGGCTGAGGCAGAGAGATGCTGCCAGCCGCCACCATGACAAGCGAGATGTAAGGTACTGGTAAGCCACAAGCCACGTGGCAACTTATAGATTAATAGAAATGGGTTAATTTAAGATATAAGAACAGTTAGCAAGAAGCCTGCCACGGCCATACAGTTTGTAAGCAATATAAGTCTCTGTGTTTAATTGGTTGGGTCTGAGTGGCTATGGGACTGGCTGGTGACAGAGATTTGTCCTGACTGTGGGCCAGGCAGGAAAACTCTAGCTACAGTGCAGAGCATAGAAAAGTATATTTTAAAACAGAATTCAATGATGTGAATAAAGTAATTCAATTAGTTTCATTCCAATAATACTTGTTTTTGTTCCTTGCATTTTAGTAAAATTCCCATAACTAATCAAATCAACAACAAAATCTGATTTCTTAAACTCATTTGAATGATAAATTATATTCATTAGATACAATCCTAATGAAATATGTTTGGAATATTTACCTTCAGATCAAAATAAAATAAAATAAAATAAAATAAAATAAATAAATTTTAACTGAATAACTTTTACCAAAAGGATAATAATCCTTTAGGATAATAATCCAGACTCAAATTACTTGATTCTGACATGCAAGGAGAATAAGACTTCTCTCAATTTTGTGAATATAGATGCCACTAAAAACCTCTGAAAGCAGAGTACAAAATAAACTTTTTTAAAGGAAAAAATAGAGAAATTGAATGGAAAAGTAATTTTGCCCAGAAATTTTTCAGATAAACAAATTAAAAAACTTTTTCAATTTTTATAGTCTTTAAATTTATTCTTTCCTAAATTTACATAATAAAATCTTGTACAATTTTCGCTTGGCTAGAATGGAAGCAAGCTAGATTCTACTGCTGTATCTACAAAATGAAATCTGGTTGGGGAAAAAAAATAAAAATTAGCTCTTAAAATCACCTTAAAATATTGAAGTATCTAGAAGCATCTGAAATATAGATTGATCTTAGCAGAGCACAAAAAATACTTGTTTTATTTTGCAGAGCACAAAATACAATAATAAGCTTTACTTACTGTCGGGGAATGTTTGCATTCTTTGGAAGCAGTCACACGGTTCCCTTTTTTTTTTTTCCTAGTGCACCAGTTAAAACATTTTCTCTGGTTCCTTATATACTCCTAAAGTAAGTGGTTACTCTCAGCCGTTCTTACTTAAACTGGTTTCTGAAAAGGGATGTGGTCGATCTAAAACCCACGTGATAAATTTGTTTTGTTATGTGTGTCCCTTTACCCTATAAGCCAGTTAATCTGGGAAAATACTGTTCTGTGATAGGTTGAGAATAAAACAAACCCTACAACTGTTCATTCAGCCTTTCAACGGCAGGAAAAATAGAGCAAATGAGGAAAAATTGTTCCAGCCTGTTAGATATGATGAGATCAAGATGGAGAAGAGTACAAGAAAAGAGTAAAAAATATTAACTAATCAAACTAAATCATTAAAAGTTGTATGAGAAATACTAATTCATGTTTTCTCACTACACATAGTTAAACACAGCTGTTAGTTTTCAACTTGGCAAATTCATGCTATGTGGGAAAAATAGCCAAGGCTGAAAGTTTCTTTTCTTTTTCTGTTTTTCTTTTAAAAGTAAAGTAATCCATAGTCTACCTTGGAGAAATTCAAACCATTAACAAATGAAGAATTATTTTCCAGTGCAATTCTCCTACTCTGTTCACAGTCACATGGGATTTTATGAGTTATGTAAACAAAATAAAATATATTTTAAGTGACTAAAACACATAGAAGAACTTGGACTTTTATGTATCAATACTGGAATACCTGAAATCTATTCCATTCTCACTGCACAGTGTACCTGAAAGGCACTGAAAACTTTTTGACCTGCCATGGCAAACGGTAAAACAGGAAAGCAAAGTCCATGAATTGGGAAATCTCAAATATTTGACATGGCTCCTGATCCACATGTGTTAATAATCATAAATCAGAGAGATGTTCCAGAGTACAGGAGATAATTTTAAGACAATAACAGTTACAGCCATGATAATGTACTTGGCAATTAATTCTACTTTTAAAAGTTGACAAAAGTGAAATATCACATCTTTTACATTGAAAACTTTCAAAACAAACAAGGTAACAGAGGTGTTCTAAAGGTCCCAGAGCTGTGAAAAAAAGGTCACAAACACTTAAAAATTTGTTTCAATAGTAGAACAAATCTTTTGAAGTCACCTAAAACTATAATTAAGTCTTCTACTAATTTTATTGCTATAGTTGTTTTATATCTTTATATTCCATTTTATTAATTAATTAATTTATTTATTTATTGGTTTTTGAAACAGAGTTTCTCTGTATCCTTGGCTGTCCTGGAACTCACTCCATAGACCAGGCTGGCCTCAAACTCACATAGATCCACCTGCCTCTGCCACCAGAGTACTGAGATTAAAGATGTGTACCCACCACACAGCTATATAAAATTTTAAAAATCATTTTCACTCTGCCTTTCTTTCTTTCCTTTTTTTTTTTTTGGTTTTTTGAGACAGTTATCTCTGTATAACTTTGACACCTTTCCTGGAACTCACTCTGTAGACCAGACTGGCCTCGAACTCACAGAGATCCACCTGTCTCTGCCTCCTTAGTGCTGGGACTAAAGGCCTGCACCATCACTGCCCTGCCACTCTGCCTTTCTTTTTTATTTTTATTTTATTTTATTTTTCTTTATTAAGAAATTTTCTACTCACTCCTCATGCTAGCCACAGACCCCCCCTTCTCCCTCCTCCCACCCCCTAGCCCTCTTTCCCAAGGCACCCCACATCCCCCACTCTGCCTTTCTTAAAATCATATTAAACTTGCAGCTTTAAAACCAACAATTTCTTAATTATATTTACTGCTTTTTCACTGTTTTTTGTACATGCTTTGTTGGTCTCTTCTTTTTGCCATTATTTGTTTGAGACAAGTTCTCTCCCTGAACTTCAATCTAGTCTGTTCTCTTTATTATGATTAATTTTATTGTGGTGACACTATTCTTAAATTTGAATATAAAAATATTCCCACAAATATAGTGACTTAACATGATGAGGAAGATGCAACCTCCAGGTAGGACATAGAAATATTGGGTAAATATATTCCAAGTTAGAAGTTGATATATATAATTAAACTTTAAAAATAATAAAGGACAATGAAAAGTAATACACGGTGGAACAAATAAAGAAAGGTGTATGTGTGTGTGTGTGTGTGTGTGTGTGTGTGTGTGTGTGTGTACTAAAACCAAAAAGAGAAATTAAAATTCCCTTTTAACTAAGTATCATTTCAGATAATTAAGTACATCTGTGTAGGGCCCTGGTCTCCTCCCATATTGAGTAAAGCCGTTGCCTGCTTGCTGACCTTGACCAGATGTCCTCCCTATTCTAATTCCCTGCCGGTATCCACCCTCCTGAATGCTTTAGGGAAGTTCCTTGTTTGTGTATCCTGCATATTGGGCATTAACAGCTTAGATGCAAGAATGTAGAACATTCAGTAGCAAACTTCTGCCCTCCGGGGATCCGCCATTGTGCTGTAAGCCTGTATTTAAGGTTTCCTCCCTCTTTCAATAAACGGCATTTGGCATTTGGCATTTGGCATTCAGCTGAGGCAAATGACCCGCTGTCTCTTGTCCCTTATTTTTTAATCCACAGCCCCTCGCTCGGACATGGTGAATGGGTGACAGTAACGCGGGCGTTACCGTTACAAATGGAGGTCCCTACTAAGATTCTACCAAGACGTTACCGAGATCCGAGAAAGAAGGGACAAGCTGATGGACACCCGAAAGGTAAGGCTGGCCAGCAATTTAAAGAAAAAAAAAGAAAAGATAAGGGTGAATTGAAATGGGTGCAGCTAGCTCACAGTCAGTTGATTGGACTGTTGAAGCAGGAAGGCACCGAAGTTAAGAAAGGGCAAGACAGCTAAAGATTTTAAATAAAAAAGGAAATCTTCCCAAAAGAGAAAAGGGAAGGAAAGGAAATTTTCTGTTAGAAAAGAGAGAAAATTTTAATCAAGAAAAAAAAAAAGGATTTTCCCGGTAAAAAGGGGAAAAATTTTTTGAAACTAGGCCTAAAGATTAGGGCCCTGTAGAGGAAGGATGAAGGAAAGAGAGAAGCCTCTTCCCAGTGGTAATGGAGGAAGAAAAGACTTTTTCCAATTGTAGAATTTTCAGGCTAGCTGAAACTCTGAGCTCTTTCTGCAGTGCAGCATCTGAATTACTAAGAATCGGCAGGTAGGCCTCATTGCTGCTGGCTGAACAGCAAGAGAGCCCAGAGGTTAGAAGTTCTGCTGTCTGATTGCTTATTTTGGTTCAAATGCTTTTTATTACTCCCTCAGAGTGGGAATAATTCAATATTTAGGATCCCTTCGTGGGAAATGTTTTTCTGTTTTTCCCTTATGGTGGGAATAACTCATTAGGTAGTCCCTTCATGGGAGTAGGAAGTTTAAACATGAGTTTGTGTGTGAGGGGCGCGCGCCCAGCGGCGGCAGTGGTGGACATCACAAGATAGCTCGGAGCAGCGGACAGACAGGTACAGGCCTGTGGGAGGTGGAGCTGCAATGGAGCGCGGCCCGGGCAGGCACCAGCACTAGAGCCTGGGCACTGGACGGAGCCAAAGCTAAGCCACAGCTTCAGCTCGCTCCAAGTGAGCAGAGGCCCAGGAAGGGACTAACGCTAAAAGTTTAAACAGAAATGTGTGTGTGTGTGTGTGTTGCATGTCCAGTATGGCTGTGGTCAAAGGCACATGCTGCAGCAGCAGTGTGTGAGATAGCCCGGAGCAGTGGGTGGGCAGGTATGCCAAAGCAGGAGGTGGAGCCACAAGGCCAACAGAATGGACCAAGCCAGCAGAGTCCGGGAGAGGGACTAGTGCCTAAAAGTTTAAACGGGCCTAACTTCTGGTGAAAAATGGTTTCGGTCAGGACATAGAATGCTAAGTCAATGCTGTTTGAATAAAGGATGTTCTGTTCTTTTGATTGTCTTAATAAATGTTTGGATTCTCATGGTAAATAAACTAAGGAACAGAATTCATAATTGTGAACTATATATTAGGTATGCTCTTGTCTGTTGATCATTACTGAAAATTTGGCTCTGCTCTTTAAGTTGCTTTCTAGAATTCTATAGAAGTATAACACCTGAAATGGATTGGGTTGTTAACTTATTAAATAATGTTGCTAAGATAAACCCATAAATAATAATCTCTTACTGATAAAGAGGTTACAAAATTATTTTTCCAGTAAATAAAATACAAGTAAATTGTTTGGTCCACATTGTTAATATTTGGCAATTTACATTAATGTTACTTGGAATTTATAAAAAAGGATCCTCTTTTTAAGATTTTATAAAAATACTCAGAAGTATTACCTAAAGTTACCTCTTAATCCTGTAGAGATTGTATTTAATGCTTTTATAATTGGTATATGTAAAAAGGACCATGAAAATAGAAGCTGGTGATAAAATTGCTCGATTAATATTGCTTTCCTATTTTAATTGCAAAATGGCACCTATATGTAGAACTGGAGGCTTTGAAAGTATAGGAAAAAGGTGTTTTGACAAACAGTTATCAATGATAAACAGCCTAAATTAAAAATAAAATTATATGGGATTGAGATTAAAAGATTACTGGATTCTGGTGCTGGGCATATCTATAACTTCACAAGAATCCTGAGATCCCAACTGGCCTCTACAAGAAGTCAGGAAAATGGCGGCTATTACAGGATCTTAGAGCTGTAAATAAAACCATGCTTCTCATGGGAGCAACACAACCTGGCTTGCCTGCTCCTGTGACAATTCCTAAACATTGGCATTTAATTGTGATTGACTCATATGGATGATATTTTATTGGCTGCTAAAGATAAAAAACTTATTTTTGATGCCTTTTCTAAATTACAAGAGGTTCTTAGCCTGGCTAATTTACAGATTGCCCCAGAAAAGGTACAGGTATCTTTTCCCTATCGTTATTTAGGTCATGAATATTTTGTTTTACTCATTCACCTACTGGAGCGTTTTGGCAAACAGGTTTTATTCTATGGGTACATTCCCCAGCTTCTCCAGCAAAAAACATCACTCCTTATCCACAGGCTATTGCTCAGATTATATTTAAGGGAATCAAGATCAGTGTTCAAACTTTTGGTAAGGAGCCAGATATTGTGGTGACCCCATACACCCAGTCTCAAATAGCATGGTTGCAAGCTAATGATAATGATTGGACCATATTGACATGCTCCATGCAGGGTCAGTTTGATACTCACTATCCCTCCAATGATGTGTGTAAATTTTTTTTAAATTGCATCCTGTTATATTTCCCAAGATAGTACAGATGACTCCTATTCCTCAGGCCCGTGTAGTATTTACTGATGGCACTTCACATGGTTTTGCTGTGGTGGTTTCTGGTAACATAGTAAAGAGAATGAAAGTCCAGGGCACTTCTGCCCAAATGGCAGAGGTACAGGCGCTGTTGCTTGCTTTACAGATGTTTTCTGATGAGAGTGTAAATATTTATACTGATAGTCAATATGTGGCACATGCCATTATGCCTTTGGAGACAACAGCCTACATACCATCCATTTCTCCCATTCATGAATATTTATTGCAAGTGCAAGGACTCATATGGTCCCGCTCACATAACCTTTATGTGGGCCATATTAGAGCTCACACTCAATTGCCTGGACCTCTAAGTGAAGGTAATCAGAGGGCTGACGCCATTACTTGTATGGCTGTCACATTAGTTTGTTCTGCCTTTGATAAGGCTACTCAGTTGCATCAACGTTATCATCTTAATGCTGGATCTCTTTGTCATCATACAGGCATAACCCGGGAACAAGCCATCCAGATAGTTAAATCATGTCCTATTTGTGTTGAATTTCTACCTGTTCCTCATTTGGGAGTTAATCCCCGAGGACTTTTACCTAATCATGTGTGGCAGATGGGCGTCACACACGTGCCTTCCTTTGAAAAATTACAATATGTCCATATGTCTATTGATACATATTCTTCTCTAATTTTTGCTTCTGCCCATTCAGGGGAAATGGTTAAGGATGTAAAGAATCATTGCCTTCATGCTTTTGCTTACATGGGCGTGCCAAAATGCATAAAGACTGATAATGGTCCTGTCTACAGCAGTACGGGATTTTCAAAATTCTGCCAAGACTTTTCTATTGTTAATAAGACTGGTATTCCTTATAATCCTCAAGGACAGGCTATAGTAGAATACTGCCATCTTATCTTAAAAACATATTTCTAAAGTAAAAAGGGGGGAGCTAGGGGCTCATCTCTCCTCTCCACATTCTACTCTTTCCCTTGTTTTATATATTTAAATTTTTTATTGGTGGATTCTGCTGGAGTATCCACTGCAGATAAGCACTGGAGGGCTCCTGTTGCAAATCATCCTCTGGTGCGATGGAAGGATCTTTCTACTGGCACTTAAAGGGGACCCGATCCGGTGTTGGTGTGGGCCCGGGGATCTGTTTGTGTCTTTCCGCAGGACAATGAAGTTCCTCTTTGGGTTCCTGAACGCTGTGTGCACCCTGTGGCTGCTGCTGAATCCTGACATGGCAGAGACCTATTGGGCCTTCGTAAAAAACTCTCCCCTTCTGATGCCAATGGGGATTGAGAGCCCAATACTGCCAGCCTTGGCAAACATTATTGTAAGCCTAGGAACTGTAGCCATGTGGTTGGATTCTTCAGAAGGTAATGTATGGTAACTTTTTTCAAAAATGTTGAGAATGTGTCACACCTTGGAGATTAAGGATAACTCAAGGTCAATGACCTTCATTTGTTAACAGTAACATGCCAGCTAAGCCTTTTCACATTTTGCAACCCTCTTCAAGCTGGTGTAGTACCTACTTTTCAGGAATGGCTCTGTGCAACATCTATTGGCCTCCTGAAATTCATCTAGCCTCTTTTGTAGACACCTTAAATTTTGTGAGCCTGAATGTAGCCATTTATGAGACCATTAGTTCTGCTCCTTGTTTGCTGTTTTTGTTTTTGTTTTCTTTATGGTTCTTAGTTGTTCTTTTGCAGACCTGCCAGCCTAAGTAGTGCTGGGATGAAGAAAAATGGGCCTTGGTGGTTCGTGTTCCTGGAGCTGCGTCCATGCCAGTGGACCGTGACAGTTAGACACAGATGATGCTCACACGCTCCAGAAGAGACTCGGACATCGATGTTGCCATTGTTGCTGTTACAGCGGTGGTGGCCACTGCTGCTACTATTTCTGGGATGGCTATTTCATAATTGGGTTCTACAGCTAGCACAATGGAGACCCTGGCAGCAAAAGTAGCTACCACAGTTAGTTAATCTTTCATTCTATTGGGCATGATAAATTTAATTCAACAGTTATATACATTTAAATTGGCTTTGAAAGTTGCAAAAATTATTTAAACTCAAGTTCCATTTGTGTATGGGATACCACCTTACAAGGGCTCCTATTTACAGTAAGGCTCGTTTAAGAGGGGAATGGTTCAATCACCTTTAGCCTCCTGGCTATGGGTGGGTTAGGACTACTGTTGGTCTTTTCTGGGTCGCACAGATTGCAAGCCCAGCGCCACTTTGAGATCTTTGGCAACAGTTTACTCTACAGCTCACGTGGTTGAGCCTGTATGATAATGAGTATTCAGAGACGGGTAATGCTTGGGGGGCGCTCACCAACCTAAGACAGAGCACTTGCGGGGCCTGGGTAGGTGTCTCCATGACGGGTAAGGTGACCTGCTGACGTCCCACGCAACCTAAGTCAGAAGCTCATTTTTTAGTAAAAAGGGGGGACCTGTAGGGCCCTGGTCTCCTCCCATATTGAGTAAAGCCGTTGCCTGCTTGCTGACCTTGACCAGATGTCCTCCCTATTCTAATTCCCTGCCGGTATCCACCCTCCTGAATGCTTTAGGGAAGTTCCTTGTTTGTGTATCCTGCATATTGGGCATTAACAGCTTAGATGCAAGAATGTAGAACATTCAGTAGCAAACTTCTGCCCTCCGGGGATCCGCCATTGTGCTGTAAGCCTGTATTTAAGGTTTCCTCCCTCTTTCAATAAACGGCATTTGGCATTTGGCATTTGGCATTCAGCTGAGGCAAATGACCCGCTGTCTCTTGTCCCTTATTTTTTAATCCACAGCCCCTCGCTCGGACATGGTGAATGGGTGACAGTAACGCGGGCGTTACCGTTACAATCTGGAATATGTTGGATTAAGACCTAGGCCTCTAGTGTCTTGGTGTTTCTGTGACCTACACTTTATCACTGAGGATAGCTATCTAAAATTCATTTTCCTGCATGAATCTAGATGCTTTGCATGACTATTCAGTGCTAAACATAGACTAGAAAAAGACCTCACATCTTCTACCCCAGGGAAAAGAATATAAATTTTAGTCCAGTCACTGCGACATATAGAAAATGAAAACCTAGAGCTGGAGAGGTGGCCTAGTGGGTGAGAGCATGAGCTGAGATCCCTACACCAGTATAGAAAGGCTAGATGTGGTCATGCACATGCATATGAGCACAGTGCTATGTGGGGGGAAGACAGAGGGATTACTGGTGTTCGCTGGCCACCAGCTCACCAAATCCAGGGAGAGACTCTATCTCAAAGAAGTAAGGATGAGGATGATAAAGCAGAACACCCAATGTTCTCATCCACATGTGCATATATGTGCACACATCACATTCATGCACATAACATACTTTTTTATTATTTGTTTTATTTTTTGAAACGATAACATATTATTACATCATTCCTCCCTTTGCTTTTCTCCCTCCAAATGTTCCCATCCACCCCTACTTGCTTGCTTTGAAATTCATGGCTTTACTAAATAACAAGGACAATATGATAGCAGTTGGTACACATACTTTGGAACAAAAGTTAGTTCTCTGATCTCACACCATTTCTTTAAACATTTTCCTCTCAAGATTTTTTTCAGACATTAAAACCAAGAAATATAAATTTTGACATACATTTAGAACATGCCATATATATGATTATTATGGGAATTAAATTTATTAATGTATCTAGTATAATGTCTAGAAAATTGTAAACCCCCCCCCCCCCAAAAAAAAAGATTATTGCTTCTGAGTATCCTCTTTCTCTTGTTATCATTAATACTTCCTAGAGTCTTACAAAGAAGACACAAATCCACAGGGATATGAATCTAGGGCATGGAGTAACAGATTAAAACTACATTCCTCCTATAAGAGAACTTCATGATCAAAAGCCTAAAATACAAGGGGTTGGGGAGAGAGAGAGAGAGAGAGAGAGAGAGAGAGAGAGAGAGAGAGAGAGATTACTAAGAACTAAAGTTAACAGATACCATATAGATTATAAAATTTATACTTCCAATTTAAGAAACCATAGTAAAATTAGATAAATTATGAGAGAAAGAAACTAACCCATTAGAATGCATAAAATTTAAAAATAGCAATAATACTTAAGATTAAAAACTTAATGGATATACTTACAGCAGATTAGAGAGAGCTCTTTTAGTTCTTCATAAGAGTATTGAATATTTTATTGTAAATTACAGCCTCCAGACCATGTTGTAGAACACTAGATTTACTCTTCTCTCAACCTCTCTCTCTGCTATGGTTTAAATGAGAATGATCTCCATAGGCTCATATATTTGAATGCTTGGTCCCCAGTTAGCGGAACTGTTTGAGAAGGATTGGGAGGTGTGGACTCATTGGAGTGGGTATAGCCTTCTTGGAGTGGGTGTGGCCTTCTTGGAATGAGTCTTTGTTTAAGGAAGTATGTCACTGTGGGCAGGGCTTTGAGGTTTCAAAAACCCATGCCAGGGCGTAGGTCACCATGGTGACCATTGATTAACCCTCTAAAACTTTAAGAAAACTCCTAATGCTTTCTTTTATAATAGTTGCCTTAGTCATGGTGCCTCTTCACAACAATAAAACAATAACTAAGACAGAAGTTGGTACCAGGAACTGGGGTCTTACTGTGATAGACCTGACCACTCTTTTTGTTGGAGAAATATGTAAGACTTTGGCACT
The DNA here is from genome assembly GCF_949786415.1 of Peromyscus eremicus. NCBI lineage: Eukaryota > Metazoa > Chordata > Mammalia > Rodentia > Cricetidae > Peromyscus > Peromyscus eremicus. The sequence goes on from NC_081423.1 coordinate 92,112,609, forward strand.
TTGGACTAGAAAAGCAGTTGAACACTATAAGTGGGGCTTAATAGGCCACTCTGGTAGGAGTATGGAAGACAGTAGTACTGAGAACAATGTAGACAGTAGTGACCCAGCTCAAAAGGTTTCAGAGGGGAATAATGTTGGAGACTGTTTTGGGGATATTTTGGCAAATAATGTGGCTTCTTTCTCTCCTTGTCCAAATCTCTGCTAGAGGCTAAATTGAAGAGTTTTGGGTTAAGTTTATTGGCAAAGGAGATTTTAAGATAGCCTAGTATTGACTATGTCATATAGTTATTAGTGATCATACTCTTATGCAAATCTACAAGGAAAAAGAGCAAGCAGAGCAGAAAAAAATACAAAACGTACAATTTGAGGAGATTTAATGTTGGAACCAACTCTTGTGGTCAACAAAATGAGGAGTTTAAAGAAAAGCATGATCTGAAGTAGAAAAAGATGGGGGGTGGTACCCTCAGAGCAAGACCTCACCCAGCTAAGCTTCCAACATGTGAAAGGGAATTAAAGAAGAACTTATGCAGCAAAAGAAACCATCAAGTTAAAGCTTATGCAAATATTAAGTCTTGGGGCAAGCCAGGATCCAATCCTAGGAGACAGCAGAACTTGGCAGCTTTTTTTCTTTAAAGAAGGAAACAAGAAAGGAGTTGTAGAATCTTCCTCTGCAGTTAAGGAAAGCAACTGAGGTCAGACATGTGGGAAGTCCCAGCATGGAGATTACTAAAACACTCTCCCAGCCTCTAGTATCAACATTCTACATTCAGATCACCAGTTTTGTTTTGAGCTTCCATATATGAGAAAGAACATGTAGTATTTGTCTTTCTGTGTATGATTGATTTTAGTTGAATGTTCTCTAGTTCCATCCCATTTCTGACAAATGGCATCATGTTGTTCCCCTTTATGACTAAATAACATTGTTATAATAAAATAATAATGATGATGGTAATAATAATAATGTTCCATTTTGGTTCAATAATATATTAAAATATGGTAAATATACCACATTTTCTTTATCCATTCATCCACTGATAGACACCTAGGCTGCATCCATTTCTTGACTGCAATGGCTATCACTGCAATACATGTAGGAATGAAGATAGGGTGATTACATTTCCTTTGGATATATACCCAGAAGTGCGACTGCTAGATCAGATCTTTTATATTCCTACTAACATTGCTTTAGTTCTCTTTATTCCACAGCCTCATCTCTGCATTTGTACATTTTGATTTTTTCCCCTCAGTACCCATTCTTTAATAGTATAATGTTATCACAGTGTGATTTTGATTTGCATTTCCTGACACCTAATGATATTGAACATTTGATCATACATTTATTGGCATTTGTATTTCTTTTTCATAAGATATGTGTTCATCTGATTGGCCATTTTTATATTTTTAGATTGCTTAGAGTTTGTCTATTTTTGGAATTTATTATGTAATCTGGATATTAATTCTTTGGCCAGGTAAATAGTTTGCAAATACTATCTCCCATTCTCTAGGTTGTCTTTTTATTTTTAACCAATGTTTACCCTGCTATGAGGAGTTCCTTAAGGAACTGATGTGTTGTCTTAGGGTTTCTATTGCTGTGAAGAGACATCATGACCATGGCAACTCTTATATAAGAAAACATTTATTTAGTGCTGGCTTTCAGTTCAGAGGCTTAGTACATTATTGTCATGGCAGGAAGTATTGTGGCATGCCGTCAGACATGGTGCTGGAGAGGTAGCTGAGAGTTCTACATCTAGGTCTGTAGGCAGCAGAAAAAGAACAAGACACACTTCCTCCAACAATGTCACACCTATTCCAACAAGGGCACACCTCCTTATAGTGTTACTCCCTATGAACCAAGCATTCAAACACATGAATCTATGGGAGCCATTCCTATTCAAATCACCACGTGTCTTACTAAAAAGCAAAAAACTGTTTTCTAGATAAGGAAATGTGTTACTATCCTAACCATAGACTAAAAAAGTAGAACGCAAAAGAGATAATTTGTGTGTGGGGTGTGTGTGCACATTCATGTGCATATGGGCAGAGAAGCAGTGGAAAGAATGTTCTAAAAGTATAAATATATAGGAAGAATCAGATTACCAGGCACTTAACAAATGCACAGTCTTAAGTATAGAAAAGTATAACTTCAGTTATCATATCCCTTTTTCCTAGCTTCGCTCGGTGGTAAGAGGTATCCCCCATCTGGTTGGTTGGCACTTGTGTCAGGATTTTAATAGACCAATGTTATTAGTTGATACACAGGCCTACTCTCTTTCAATAGTCTAATTTTTCCCTCCTATATTATGATTTCTTCCTGTGAGTACTTCTCAACTTACTCTCCTCAATCTCTATTCTTTGCTCTTTCATCTGCCTTCCGCATGGTCTCAGCTCCATCCCGGTGACTCAAAATGTGCACCATCTCCATTTCTCTGTGATCTCTCCTTTTAAAAAATTCTACAAAAGTTATCTAGTTATGTGTGCTTCCTCTTTCATCTAATGCACTAAGTCTAATACTAAAACTAATATCTCTTCCAAATAAACTTCCTAGCCAGGAGTAGTGGTTCACACCTCTAATCCCAGCACTTGGGAGGTTTAATGAGACCGATCTCTGTGAGTTTGAGGTGAGCCTGGTCTACAAAGTGAGTTACAAGATAGCCAGGGAGAGACCCTGTCTCAAAAAAAGATACAAATAATCTTCCTTTTTTAACTTTTTTATTTCTATCAGCATTGACCTTTTCAATTTCCTAAGCTAGAAAATAATCTTTTTAGATACATTCCCTCTTTTCATACTCCTTTCAATCTATGAAAAGCCTTGAATTTTGCAATGTATCACTTTTCTTCCAGTATCTTTGTCCAGTTCCTTCTGATAGCCTTAGAACACTTGACTAACATTTGAATATGAAGACATCTTAGAAGAATCAGTGATCCAGACAATGATGTTCAGAGTGTGCTCATGAAAGTCATTTCTGGACAGAGTTTGAAAACAGACACTGGAAACCCATGAATGAGGATCTGCTAGTTAGGACTTTTTAACTTGTGATGTCCTTTTGTATATCTTAGCATTCATATATGCAGCATTACTTTTATATCAAGTTCAGGGGATCTAAATGAAATATATAGTGAAACAACATTACAGAAATTGTTCATCACAAAGGAAGTATGCAGTAACTCAGAGCAGTGACTTCCTATCTGACAAGCTGAATGAAAATCCTAAAAGTTAAGATAAACCAGGAAGCAATATCAGGAAAGAACCAAGGAATTAAGGTATACATTTCAATGTCTAGAAAGATGGTAAAAATGTACAATATGAAAAACAACAGATAATATTAACATAAGCTTAAAATGAACTTATAAAGAAGGGCTTGTCCATTTGTACTTTTAGGACTAGAGAACATGTCCAGAAGCTACAAAAGGAGGGGAAAAAAACCACATAAATCTTTGAATTTAGACACTTTATTACAGCATTGACTGCAATTCGAAAAGCCTCAAATCTTCACTTTTGTTAAGTGTAAGTGTTACAGCTCTGAAGAGGAAGGTATCCTGGTATTCAGAGACTAAGGAATACCTACATCTCTGAAGGGAAAGGAATCCTGGTAGGAGGAATCCAAGGAATACCTACAGCTTTGAAGAGAGTGGTAATCCTGGTAGTCGGAAACCAAGGAATACCTACAGCTCTGGAGGGAAAGGTATCCCAACAGAAGTGTTACAGCTCTGTTCCAGTGGGAGGCGGGTTTTCCCTGTGAAGTGTTACAGTCCTTGCTCAGGGAAAGGCTTCCCTAATGCAAGTATAACAACTTTGCTCCAGCAGGGAGGGTTTCCCCAGTGAGGTTGTCACAGCTCTGCTCCACTCTGCTCTGAAGGAAGATTGATTACAGGTCTGCTCAGCTTCCCCTGAGTGTAACAATTCTGCTCCAGCAAGGGAAAGTTTCCCCAGCCGAAGTGTTACAGTTCTGCTCTGCTCTTGCTCAGCTCTGCTCTGCTAAGAGAATTTCCCTGCAGAAATGCAGCAGTTCTGCTTTGCTCTGGCGAGAGTTGTTACAACTCTGCTCCACTCTGGCAAAAGTTGTTACATCTCTGCTCCGCTCTGGCGAAAGAAATGAAAGAAAGTCCTTACCATGAACCCCAGAGGCTCTCCAGCTACACCCACTCAAGAAATTTATTGGGAGAGAGGAATCCAGGGGAGCAGCTGCCTCTGCCAGGGTGGAAAAAGGGCAGCCACAAACTGAACAGGCACAGGGCTTATATTGGGTTTCTTAGGGGTGAGGATTGATAAGATTTCAATTTCTGAGCTTGGGACAAGCTCAGAGAATGGTTGGATTTTGTGCTCAGGGATTGGTTGGAGTTCAGTTCCTAAGTTGGTTAGAGGCAGGGTGTGTTTCCTTGGCTCTGGTCTTAGGGCCAGGATGTTTTCACTAGCCCTTTTTACCATACAGTAAGTAACCCAAAGAGTTGTTGAAAGTATAGTTTCTAAAGTAGTTTTTATCTACAGATGTTCCAAGATCTTCTGGTGATTCTATAGTAGTCAACTTAATATCTAGCTCTATAGTTATCTTTAAGAAAAAACAAAGACATGTTGATCGTTGTGGGATGAAACCGATTACTACAATTAAATCTTTAGGTTTAGCTGTGAAATAAAGTATCATATGGACAGGGAGTGGAACCAGCCCAAGAGAGAGGGATGCTACAGTCAGCAAAGCTGGAAATGTGGGGACATCTAAGCCTTTTAACATCAGACATGGGGTTACAGGATTTGGAATTTGCCCTACTAGGTTTGTCTTCTTTCAGCTCACTATGCCCTCATTCCTCCATTTTATGATAGCAATGCTTATTTTGTGGCATTCTATGTCGGAAGTATGCACTTAGTTGTTGTTTTATTTTACAGGGGTTTACAAGAGATTATTTTGAGTCTCAGAAGATACTTGGAGTTGGGAATTTTAAACTGTGTTGAAACTGTAAAAAACTGTGGGGACTTTTGAAGTTAGACTAAATGCATTTTGCATTATAATATGGGGTGGTGGTGTGTGGAATGTGGTGGTTTGGATGAGAATGGCCCTCAGTCTTAAACTGAAATGGCGACATCACTAAAGAGCTCCTCCTATAAACATTTTATGATGTCCTGAACTGGACTGATCTTTGAAAGTATAATTTCTAAAGTAGTTTTCATCTACAGATGTTCCAAGATCTTCTGGTGATTCTATAGTAGTCTATTTTTTTCTGCCAGCTATTTTTGTCTAGCCACTACTTCATGGACCTAGGGCTATGTACTCATCACCACTGGTGTTACCTTCTACTAACTTCCATGATCTCAAAAATGATAATCATTTGAGTGGGCTCAGAGTCCTCTCAAGTGAGAGTATCTCTCACTTTCATGAACTGTTAATATTCATATGCATCCTATAAAATGCACTCGCTATGGCCAAAAAAAATTACTCTGTGGATATTTTAACATGATTAATTCAATCAGCACCAAGATATGAACTGTCAGCCTCTCCACTCGTGAATGAAGAGTTTTTCTGATTGAAAATGCTATGAAGGCAGTAGAAAACAGTGCAACTATAGGGATCAAATGAAAACATGGTGTTGTCTTTTGGGGGGACAGAAAACTTTATTTTTTAAAGACCTTTGAGGAAGGTTCCAAAAACCAACTTCCTAATGTCAATCAGCATGCTGAAATGATAATAACAAGTTTATTCTCAGATTATTCTTCCCTAGTAAGAATGAACTTCCACCGGGCGGCGGTGGTAGCGCATGCTTTTAATCCCAGCACTCAGGAGGCAGAGGCAGGTGGATCTCTGTGAGTTTGAGGCCAGCCTGGTCTACAGAGCGAGATCAAGGACAGGCATCAAAACTACAGAGAAACCCTGTCTCAAAAAACCATACACACACACACACACACACACACACACACACACACACACACACAGAATGAACTTCCATCCTTAGGTAACTATAACATACCACTAAAACATTTTGCAGACAAAACAGCCATTTGTGAACATGCATGTATACTTTAGAATGTTATTAGAAATGTTGGCTGCACTTTTACATTAGAGGGTTATAGTATAAATTATGGAGCATGATGCTGTATGATCAACCCATTTGGTCTTTTATATGGTTTATTGCAGCTCTATGATTGACAAAGCAAGGCAAGCTGCAAAAACAGAAATGAAAAACTCCAAATGAAAGAAAAGTCAGGTCATGATGTTGGTGAAGAAGTTTTAAAAATAATTTACAAGTACACCATGAAGCTAATAATAAAGCTTCTAAATTACAGCTCAGATGGACTATCAGTTCACTAAAGGGACAACATGAAATGGTCCCAAAAGATGAAAAGAGAAACAGAGAAATATGCTAATGATTCCTTGAAAAAAAATGATAAATTGGATTACCTTCTACTTGTAAATACTATATTACATGCAGCATTTTACTTCAGCCATCTATTGTTTCTGTTTCTATGACTGTCTCAAGTAACTATTTAATATCACTAACCTTAGTGAAATTTTTTCTTGCAAAAAAACCTGTTATGTGTATGTGATATGTTATCAATTCACTTGTTAAGGGACATGTACAATGGCTCCATAAATTGGCTATTGTGAGTATGACACAGATGTGCATATATTTATTACCAACCTATGATATGATTCCATTCCAACACAGGAATGGAATAGCTGGATCATACAGTAATTCTATTTTTCAAGTTTCCTCCTCTGTTTTTAGTTTTGTGAGGAGCTTCTATACTAACTTCATTAGTAATTGAACTAATCTACCTACCTATCATCAGTGTTTAAGGGGTCTTTTCCCATAATCCATACCAGCAGCATTTATTTCTTGATGGTGTCCATTTTGACTTGGGTGACATGGAGCCATAATAAAGTTTTGATGTGCACTTTTATAATGGCTATAAAGATACTGTAGTATCTTTACATAGATTTATCAGTGACTTGTACTTCTTTTGAGAAAGAGCTGCTGGATTCATTTGTTGCGCGCACACAACAACAATGCTATTTTGTTACTATGGTAAAATCAGAAACCAGGTATTGTGCTACTTCCAACTTGGCTCTTTTGTCCAAGATTTCTCTGGCTATTTGTAGGGTTTTCGTGTTTTTATATAAATTCTAGAATTATATTTTGAAATTCTGCGGAGAATTTCATTAGAATTTCTATGGGACCCCATTGAATGTATAGACTGATTTCAGTAATACAGCCATTTACATACTATTAATTCTACCATCCCATGAACACAGGATAACTTTACAATTCCTAGTATCTTCTACAATTATATTTTTATGTTTTAAATTTTAGACTTTTTTCCTCCTTGGTTTGGCTTATTCCTAGGTATTTCTGTGTAACTGTTTTTCTGACTTCTTTCTCAAAATATTCATTTTGGCATATAGGAAAGCCATTCATTTTTATATGTTGATTTTGTATCTTATTTTGCTAAAAGTATCATATTCAAGAGTTTTCTACTGGGCTTTCAGGGTCTTTTGAGAATAGAATCATACACTTACAAACTGGGATAATTTGAATTCTCATCTATTACTGGTTTCATTTGGTGAGTTTGTAGCTTTCATTTTCTATTTTATGAAACAGTTTAGGGAGTGTTGGTTCATTAAAGTATGGTATAATTAGCAATGAGTCCATCTTTCACTAGGCCTTCCTTTGTTGAAAACTCTATCACTGCTTTGATCTTATTGGTCATGGTAAGTAACATGCATTTATAAATTATACATTTATTCTAGATCTTCCAATTTATGGGAGCATAGTTTTCCAATGTATTCCCTAATGATGATCTGGATTTCACTGGTATCTTTTAATGTCCTGACATTCATCTCTAATTTTGTTAATTTAGGTCTCCTTTGATTTTTCTGTTTATTAAAGATATGTCAATTCCAAAAGAACAATTCACTTTTCATTAATTTTCATATTCTTTTAGTCTCCAATTCATTAATTTCTGACCAGATCCTTATTATTTCTTTCCATCTTCTAATTTTTTGGAGAAAGTTGGCAGTTCTTTCCCTAAGACCTTCAGATATATAAGTAAGTTTCCTGGGTTCTCTGCTTTTTTTAATGTAAGCACTTATAAAAACTCCCTCTTAGAACTGTAAGTTCAGTTTTAGTTCAGTAATTGTCCTCTTTGGTCCCTTCCAAGAGTGTAGTGTTCAAATTCCATGTTTCTATAGTTTCTCATGCTAGTAATAGTTTTATTTCATTATTATCAAATCAGATGAAAGAAATTATTTCAACTTCTTAATTTTTGGAGACTTACTTTATTGCCCTAAAATGTGATCTATGTCAGAATAATTCCCATGGGCTGCTAAGAATGTATACTCTGCTGCTATTGCATGAATTATTTGATGTCTGTTAAATCCATTTGATCTGTGATAACTTAAGTTTACTTTAAGTTACTTAGTTAAATTGGAGGATGGGGAGAGTGGTGTTAGGGTGTCCTGAATGATCTATTGATAAGAATTTGATACTGATGTCACTATTGTTGTATTTCTCCAGTAATACTTTCATGAAATTTAGTGCAGCAATGTTCAATATATTTATAATCATTGTATCTTGATGAATTTTCCTTTATTAATATGTAGTTATCTTGTTTCTTCTGACTGGTTTTGATTTAAAGTCCACTTTATCAGATAAAAGTATAGCTACTCCTACCTGCTTTTCTCTCCATTTGCTTGATTTTCATCTGTTTTTCACTTTCGGTATGTCTTTGTCTCTCTCTCTCTCTCTCTCTCTCTCTCTCTCTCTATATATATATATATATATATATATATATATATATATATATATATATATATATATATATATATCTTGCAAACAACAAACTGAATACTGCTTTTATTTCAATTAGCTTATCTGTGCATCAAAGAGAGCTATTCATTAATTCCTATAATTTTAATACTTGCTTTCCTGATCTGTTCAAATTTGTTCTTTTCTTTCTTCCTTATTAATCTTAAGCTTTTGGCTTTCTGAGTTCTTGAAATTTGTTTTCCTGATTTTTTTTCTTTACAGCTGTTTGAATGTAACATTTCCTCATCTTTGTTTTCAATCTCTGATTTCCTTCTGTTTGGGTGCACTAGTAGTGTTTTCTATTGTATTTTCCATTTGACTTACTGAGTTTTTTTTATTTCCAACATTTCTAATTAGTTCAGTTTTTCGTTTGTTTGTCTGTTTTGTTTTGATTTGATTTTTCAAAATCTAAATTTCCTTGAAGTTGTGAACTTTCTCCTCCAGGTCCTGAATAACCTTCTTAGTTCATTCATCTGACTATTTGAATCCTCTATGAAGTCACTGATCACCTTAAACACTAGACTTTTGAATTCTTTGTCCAGAATTAACAATTTCAGTGCCTTACGATTCAGCTATTGAACAGGTGTGATCTCTCTGAGATATCATGCTGCCTTGCTTTTGCACATTTTTCTTCTGTTTCTGTGTTGCAATTTGTGCATCTGATGGATGGGTATCTGTTTATTTGGGATCTTGACAGTACCACTCCAAATCACCATAACAACAAAATCACAAAACCAAAGGTAGATAGAGAAATATATTTAAAATCAAGTAAGGCCAACCAGCCTATCAATAATAATTAAAAGAAAAGAAAAGAAAAAACTGCAGAGTGAGCTAATGAAGTTAAAAACTAAGCCAAAAAAAAATGAGTTACACAAAGGGTCTAGGAAAGACTAAAACAAAGCAGCAAAGTTAAATATGTAACTCGAATTCTAAAAGGTCTTGTTAAGGAAAAACCTGGAGCCAGATATTGGGGTGAATGCTGAAAGATCAGAGAGACAAAGGAACAAGCCACCTCTTACCTCTAGGACTCCTCAGCCTGAAAAGCTTTCCTCAGCCAAAAGACTTTAGTACCTATCACCTCACACCTTATATACCTTTCTCTGCCCACCCATATCATTTCCTGTCTCAACTTTCCTAGTGCTGGGATTAAAGGCATGTGACTCTCAAGTATTGGGATTAAAGGTGTGTGACTTCCCATATACTGGGATTAAAGGTGTGTGCCACAACTGCCTGGCTCTGCTTCTTCCTAGACTGAGTCAATCTCATGTATTCCAGGATGGCTTGAAACTCACAGAGATCCAGACAGATCTCTGCCTCCCAAGTGCTAGGATTAAAGGTGTGTGCCACCACTGCCTGGCTTCTATGTTTAATCTAGTGGCTTGTTCTATTCTCTGATCTTCAGGCCAATTTATTAGGGTACATAATATATCACCACAGAAATATAAAGGGGAAAGGGAGGATGTAAGGAAGAGTAATGGAGTAATGGGTAAAAATCTGAATATAAAACAAAGAAAAAGGCCAGGCAGGGGTGATGGATGCCTTTAATCCCAGCACTCGGGAGGCAGAGGCAGGTGGATCTCTGTGAGTTTGAGGCCAGCCTGGCCTACAAAGTGAGTTCAGGACAGGCTCCAAAGCTACACAGAGGAATTCTGTCTGGAAATCCGCCCCCCCAAAAAAAACAAACAAAGAAAGAAAAAGGATAAAATTAGAGAAAGTTAATAAGATAAATGAAAAGAAAAACATAAATACTTTCCAAAAATAAAGTGAAAACAAAGGGGTTAAAATGTAGCTGAGTGGTAGAGTCCTTACCTAACATTCACAAGTCCTGGATTTGATCCTAGCAAGACACACACACACACACACACACACACACACACACACACACACAAATAAACACATACACACAAAGTAAAAACAAAAGTGAAAATATTAAGTAAAAAGGAAAGAGGGTTAAAATAAGAAAAACTGAATAAGAAAAAAAGGGGGAAGAATGTTTTAAAAGAACGGAATTATAGATGTCTTTTGGGGGGGTCCTCTCTTGAGGCTGGAATCTTCCAGCCACGGTAGAGGTGCAGTTGTAGCTTAAGTATCATACTCCTATCATTCAAGCTGCTGCTGTTTGTGCACTGATGGCCAAGCCAGACGAGGACCAGTTGTCACTGTGAAGATGAACTCACTTTGGAAGCTTTCCTTCTTTGTGTGTCAGGATTCACTGTTAGCACACTGAACTACACCTATGGACTTGGCAGGTTTTCATTCACTCAGAGACCTTGCACTTTGTGCATCAAATTGTAGCTAATATCCAAGCCATAAGGTGTCCCTGAGTACACTGGAGGATGGAAAAGGCAGTTTTGAAATTTGCACTGGAGGGGAAAAACCAAGGGAACCTGGCACTCTGCTTGCTGGTCTCGATTTAGGTACCTCTCCGCAGCAAACCAAAATGACGGGGGAAAAAAAGAGTCTGAAGGAAAAAAAGTGATCTGTTGGATCAGGGAAAAATGTTCTCAGTCCTACCTGGCAGCAAACTGCACATGGCAGAAAGGCAGATCCAAAGGCCAGTCTGCACCCCCATGGTCTCAGTCCTGTTCTCCAGATACTCTGAGATGAGAGAGCTCAGCCCTGCTCCAGAGTAGGGCTGTCTATCATGCCTTCCACAGCTCTAGTCCCATGATTAAACACATCTTGCTGTTCTCCAGTTATTCTGATAGGGCTTGGTCCTTGTACCAGAGTAGGGCTGACTATCATGCCTTCCCTAGCTTAGCCCCATGATTAAACTCAGCTTGTCAATATCTGACTTTTCTTTGCTCCATGCCCACCTCTGGTGGCCACTGCCTCCTAGACACTGTAGTAGGCTATCTCCACTGCCTCCTAGACACTGTGGTAGGCTATCTCCACTGCCCACTAGACACTGTAGTAGGCTATCTCCACTGCCTACTAGAAACTGTGGTAGGCTATCTCCAGACTCCTTGAATTGCAGTTGTTCTGTCCTCAGATCTCCAAAATGTCTCAGTCTCAAACAATAGGCCCTTCTCTCAAGATGGTAACTTGCTATAGCAGTGGATGATATAAGAAGCAGCATAGTGGATTTCTTTCCCAGTGCTGAGCTACCATGCAGGAGTCACTGTAATATCAAATCCTCTTATTGGATTTATGAATTACAAAAACTGTGAGCTTGCTCTTTAGCTAGGACTGCCAGTCTTTCACCAGAGATGTCAAGCTTATCTTCCTTGCGATTATGACTTTGTTACCCCAGTCATCCCTTCCCCTGCCTTGTACCTGTAGCTAAAACTAAGAGATGTTTCCTCTTTTTTGTTTCCCTACATAACCTGTTTATCACTAATCGTAACACCTTCCATGATTCCCTATGTTGTTCCTCTGTATCTTTGGAATAAAGACTGTTTTGCTACCTAGGCTTTCTTAATGAGTCTTCTAATCCTCTACCTTCCAGGCCCTGTCCCCGACATGTAACTTTAATGAAGTCAATATCTTCTAATGGTGAGAAATTAATTTTCAAATATTCCAACAAAATGACATTTTTAATGTGTTATCCTGATACTCTCACTATGGGAATTACCAACTAAATCCTTAAATTACTCTGTAAGAGAAATAATAAACATACTTCAAATATATGTAGAATACTGGTTTTTACTACTGAAAGTAAGAGAGTTGAGAGATACAGAAATAAATTGGAGATGTAGTGATGTCTCTATTAACAAAGATGATACCAAACAATTCCTTTTTAGGGATTTTCTTTCCCCATCTTTGCCCATCCCGCTCCCAGTTTTTCTAGTTATCACTAAAATTTGCTTTTGAAATAAGAAATGATAAGTCTCCCTGATCACAAGGCTGGAGAGATGGCTCAGAGGTTTAAGAGTGCATACTGCTCTTCCAGAAGGCCTGAGTTCAGTTCCCAGCATCCACATGGAAGCTCACCACTGTCTGCCTGTAACTTCAGTTCTGAGGATTCTGACATCTTCTGGCCTCTGCTAGCACTACATGCATGTGATGCACAGACATGCATCTGGCAAAACACTCATACACATAAACTAAAATAACATCTCAAAAAATTAAAAAAACATCCCTGAACACTTTGTAGACTTCTCCAGATTTTGTGACTTTTTTTTTTTTTTTTTTTTTTTTTGGTTTTGAGACAGGGTTTCTCTGTGTAGCTTTGCACCTTTCCTGGAACTCACTTGGTATCCCAGGCTGGCCTCGAACTCACAGAGATCCGCCTGGCTCTGCCTCCCGAGTGCTAGGATTAAAGGTGTGCACCACCACTGCCCGGCGATTTTGTGACTTCTTAAAGGGATAAAAAGAGGAATTGAAAACTAGTAATTTCTTGCCTTGAGCCTACAAATACCATCACAATTGTATTTGTAATGGCTTCTCGGCTTTCAGTTTGACAAATGGTTGGGGCATTCTATTGGCTCACTTCCTATTTCTTTTGTGTTATCTCTTGAGTCCTGTTACTATTTCCCAAATAGACTAGCACTTGTACAACCATCTATCTCAATAGTTTGGCTTCTGGTGTCCAAGATTGCCTTGCTGGCTCTGCTTCTGCTCCCATTCCCTTCTAGGATTAGGGAGGTACTCCTTCATTGCAGCCCTCTGCTGCCTTCTGGTGGTCAAAAGATTTATCCATTTCTCTACCTTGTCTCCTCCACTGCCGCTTCTTCCATTTGACAGGATTAACACCTTATGGCTAATGAGTTAATTTTTAAATGCAAACTTTAATTCTAATGTAGAAATAAAACATCCTCAAATAAGTAATTTTGGAGGTTCTACATTTCTAGTGAGAGTCATTCTCTCCAACACAGAGCTCTGCATTTAAATTGTAAATTGCTATTGTAAGTTCTTTTGACTTTCAACAAGATAAAATGACAAAAATATGTCCAGTGGCTCCTTGAGCAAAAAAAAATTGTTTTTTCTCAGTTGTCTACTATTGAGATTTTGTATCTTTTAGATGCATGGTAGAGTCTATAAGGTCTAAGACAAGATTCTGGGTTTGCTTCTTAAAATAATACATACTTATGTTTATTTTAATGACTAGAAGTCAATTAACACCAGTGTCTTAGGATTTCTACTTCTGTGAAGAGACACAATGAACCATGGTAACTCTTATAAAGGAAAAACATTTCACTGGGGTGGCTTACCTTTTCAGAGGTTTAATCCATTATCATCATGGTGTAACACGGTGGCATGCAAGCAAACATAGTGCTGGAGAAAGAGCTGAGAGTCCTACATTTTTCAGGCAAAACATGAGACTTCAAAGCCTACCTCCACACTTCCTCTAACAAGGCCACACTTACTACAACTAAGTCACACCTCCCAACAGTGCCACTCCCACAACCAAGAAGAATATTTGAGGTTTTAAACTTCAAACTAAAGCTAATATACATACCTTTGGATACACTATCTTTATAAGCAGTTTATATTCATTTCATACACCTACTTTTAATATCTACTCACAATAAGTTGTTATAAAATAGATTACCTTGACCAGTGGTAATGGTGCATGCCATTAATCCCAGCATTCAGAAGGCAGAAGCAGGTAGATCACTGAGTTCGAGGCCAGCCTGGTCTACAGATTGAGTTCCATGGGACAGCCAAGGATACACAGAGACACCCTGTCTTGAAATAAAAAAATTACCTTAATTATTCAAAATTTTATCATCCCCAATCATCTTCATTGCATATATTCCTGCTTTAAATCTAATAAGCTACTTTGTTCTCCAGAATCACAGTATATCTATAAAATCACACCCAATTTATAAAACTTGACAAATAATTCTGAATTCATTCAGTTTCAACTGTGATTTCAAATACATTAATGTATTTAAATATAATCAGTAGAGAACAAATATCAAGCATGTATTTATTATTGTAAAACAATATTAATCACATTGGTCTGGGTATGACTTGATAGTAGAGCACCTGTCCAGGATTCATGAGGCCCCAGATTAATTTTCTTGTATAATGCATTAAAGAAATTACTATGTAACAACCAATGAAAATTGGCACTCAATACCTTTTCCTACAATTGTATGTCAAAGAGATTTTTAATAAATAATGACTGGAACCACTTTCCAAAACAACAATGGTGTCATTCTGTTAGCAAAACATCCTCATAGACGATAACATTTAAACTAACTCAAAGTAGCAGATACTCAGCTCAGGAATAGTGTGCTTAAGTAAATACACAAGCTCCTGGTTCAATCCCAAGCAGAAAAAAGAAAAGAATTTATATTTCATCTCATAAAGGGGTAAAATTATTATATATTAATTTTAAAACAGCAAAGTAAAATTATAACTTCATTTAGGAGGGTTTTCAGCCAGCCTTTAAGATCAGAAGATAAGGCTGAGCAGTAGTGGTGCACGCCTTTAATACCAGCACTTAGGAGACAGAGGCAGGTGGATCTCTTGAGGTGGAGGCCAGCCTAGTCTACAGAGCGAGATCCAGGACAGGCACCAAAGCTACACAGAGAAACTCTGTCTCAAAAAACAAAAAAACAACAACAAAAAACCAAAACAAAACAAAACAAAAAAGATCAGAAGAATGTCAGAACAGAGATCTTAGAAGGCTCTATTATTATGAGGTTGGATGAAATACAACAGTAAAATTATGTATTATCTTAGTTTAGCAGAAAATACTGAGTTGCTAGAACATGAAACCTAAATTGGATTAAGTCCCAACTACCAGCTGAAAAATCAAAGTGTGAGCTTAAAGAAAGGACTACCTTAGCAGCTATAAACCTAAGCTGTATGCCTGTAACTGCTAACGTCAATTCATCATCACTGGGCCTTTCATCACCCCAATCATTAAATAAGCAACTGTGATAAAATCTTCACTGTCAGGCTTTGTGGCATTTAGAAATACCATGGAAACATGCCTCTGGGTGTGTCTAGTTGGGCACAGGGTCCACATTTGTGTAATTATGATAGCAAGCAAATGCAGCCTAGTTTTAAGATGTTTTGAATTCTTCAGAACTTGACTTCTTAACTTTAAAAAAAGCCCTTTATCTGTTAAGCTTAGGTACTTGGGAAGAATTTATTCATTAAATTCAAAGTACTGCCTAAGTAAAAAAATCAAATTTATTTTAAAAATTTAAGGAAATAGATAAATATGTATTAAATATAAATAACTGCTGTTTGTATGAAATACATTTAACATAAAAAATAAACATAGCCTAAGTTTAAATTTAAAATATGAACATGATTAAATAATTTTTGCCAACATTTCCTTATCCCTTACTTAATAAAGGTTCTTAATAGATAATATTATTTAAGTTACATAGTGTTGCTTCAATTTTTAATTTAAGTCACTCATCTAATTATGAACACTAAATAACAAAAAATCCATTTCAGTATACAAAATAAACTTTGTCTCAGATTTTTAGCTCTTAAAGTTTATTATTAATAATATAAGCACATTCATTTTTCTTAAAGGGCAGCATTGAGAATTGCTTACATACAACACATTATGAATAGAAAATAAGTAAATTTTTACCTTATAAGAATAGCTGATACAAAAATAATTCACCTGAGAATAAATTTTCATTTATGTAATATGCTATCAAGGAAAAAGATGAAAAACCAATGTTAACAATTTTAAAAATACATTAAGAAAAAGCCTTTACTATTGTAAAAGAATTAATGCCTACTAATATGCTACATGAAAATATACGATGGCATCTTAACAAATGCAGAAAGTGCAATCAGAATGAGCTGAGTGACCATCAAAGAAACATGAAAACAACACCTACCCTAGTAAAATTAATTGTGCTCCTATAAGATACTTTTAGTACTAGAGGCAAAGCATTTTCATATCATTATTTAAGTATCTATCCTTCTCTTAATAGAATGTAAGAGCTTACAGAGCCAAAATCAGGTCATCTTTCTACCCAAAGAACCCATTCTGGAAACACAGTCACTGAAAGGTGTGCTGAATTAAATTACTGAAAAAAAATGTTTTAATGGTGAAAACCAAAATTGACTAAAAGTAATTTTTGCCAATTAAATAAAAAAAAATTTAAAAAAAAACACTGCTTTTTACAAAAAATGAAGTGGAAGGGGGAAGAACCCACACAAAGTAAAGCATGCCTTACTTTACTAAGAATGCTTTTCATTGTCCCAAGCTGACTAGTTCATCTCTGCTGAAGATAGCATGCCTTCAACATTCAGTCACTCAGTAGAGCTTTGCCTTTACTCTACTTCTAATATTTGATCACAGATGGAAAATATAAGGCAGGAAGGTGATGTTGCTGTTTGTATTCAACTTTTGCCTAACAAATATAGCTATTTATTTACTTGTATTGATGTGGAACAAAGTTCTGATAGCAATAATTTAAGATATTTTAAAATACATATATGTGCAAAACAAACTATACACTGTAATATGATAAATTTCTATTTGACTTTCTGACTTCTTTTGTCCCAGTTCACTTATCCTTGTTTTAAGAATTGTTTAAATCTTGTTTTTCTTGAGTCAGTTACTACTCTTAAAGGGGGTGGATAGCAGCTTCCAAAAGAAAAACTTAGTTCATGACCAAAATATATTTACTGAATGTGTGAAAACTAAAGCTATATTCAAAGGTCTTATCTAAAATGTTTACAAAACTTTGTTTATGTACAGAAAAATAAAATAACACAACAGACAAGAAAATTATTAGACAACATAATCTCAACTTTCACTCCCTAAGAAAAATTATACTGTACATTGATCACACATTCAGTAATGTTAATAGACAGTGGACATATCTACATGAAAAAGTGGGTGATAATGGTCTATGTTCACCATCTCTATGAAACAACTCTTTCTCAGAATGATCAAATGCTTTGAAAAACAAACAAAACCTACCTTTTTCAGTAACTGCTCTAGTAAACTATAAATACAGTTTGTTTTTTGTTGGTTTGTTTGTTTTAAGGGTATGTGTTCTAGGTTACAGAGTTACAAAAATCACATCCCAAAAGAAAGGCCCAACGTACTTAAATACTAAAAGATAGCTCTTCAAGTTTACGGCACCATTTAGCAGTGACTTGCTTAGAAAATACAATGTGCTATTTATAATTTATCAGCAAAGATAAAGACTTCCTCTTAAATATGTCTTGACTATATTTGTCATGCAGTAATCATTAGCTAAATATAAGATTCTAAAGAATCCAAAATTATAATTTGGTTATCAGGAGGCAAGCTACTGCCAATGAAATTTTACAAGAACTTAGCTGGGGGTCATAAAATTCAAGCAGACTTGTAGGATGGCTCATTTAGATTAGAGACCTCTGAGATAAGAGACTAAACAAATACCTTTGAGAATATGGACAGAAATTGTCAAAGCAAAGGAGAAGTGTCTGTCATGTACCTTGTACTGAGAAAGGAACACTTAAATTAGCTACTAGTGCCTAAAACCACAGGTGTTTCATTAACAAACAGTACCAAAAGTTCATTAAGTCTTCCCAACATTAAATAATTAGTAAGTTCTTTGAAAGTTTGACTATTTAAAGTAACTTGGGAGCAAGTCCTCTGTTCTTACTGTTGTTCTTTATGTCTCTGTAATGCAAAAGTCACACCACAATATGTTTGTTTTTGCAAAGCTAATACTTTATACAACAGATTGAAATATAGTATCAACTACCATCATTTATATTAGTATACCTGTTCATGAGTCATATATTTCTAAGATTATATTATCGTATCATATTTCAACTCTGTCATAAGAGTGAAACTCTGATTTTTAGTTCTTAATTTAACCCCTGAAGGAGTTACCATGTTCCAAGGTGATTACAAGGTGGCCTTTAAAGAAATATATATGTTGATCTTCTTAAAACTCAAGAAAGAATCAACTAATAAAATTTAGCAATAGAAATGGTTAACTAATAAGTTTCTTATCTAAGAATAAAATTAAGTGTGCCCTTTTTTTTTTTTTTTTTTTTTTAAAGATCTATTTATTTATTATGTACACAGAAGAGGGCGCCAGATCTCATTACAGATGGTTATGAGCCACCATGTGAGTGCTGGGAATTGAACTCAGGAGCTCTGGAAGAGCAGCCAGTGCTCTTAACCTCTGAGCCATCTCTCCAGCCCCAAGTGTGCCCTTTTTGAGGAAGGCAACAAAGCTTTTTGTTTTTAATCTTCATACAGAGTTTGAGAGAAGATATAGACTAATTATACCTCCACAGACATCTGTCATTGTAGTTTCAGAGAATCAGACTATTGCATACTAAGATTCTAGCAATAATCTTTTTGTGAATTACGATCACTAAAACACATTTGAATTTTAACGTAGGCAAAAGAAATGTAACTTGAAACATCTAATTACCCATATTGAAAATCACTTACTAGAATAAGGCTTCACATTGTTTACTATGATTAATGACTGCCACCTAGTGGATGTACTCCTCAACCTCCGAACTTTTACAGATAGCAACTTCCTCTAAGAGTTTCTTTTACAAATTCTAAAGGAAAAGCCAAAAGTTTCCTCATTGCCTTATTTCTCTTTTCTATGGATTAGCCATATATTGGCCTTTTTAATTAGTACTGGAGAATTTATAATGATGTAAGATAGTATAAACTTATATATTATTCAGAATTATTCTTTTATAATTTCTTTAAGCCACAAGTTTAGAAATACTGTTTTTGTGAAAAGTGGAAATGATGGCATATAGACTACATTCAATATACTTCAGATATAAACATGCAGGTTGACAATTATACACAAATTTATTTAAGGGAAAGCCAAACACACAACCATAGCATATAAATTAAGGAGTTTAGGAAACGTCCAAGTGCTTTCATGTTTCTTCAATTACTATTCAAGTAATAAACTTTTAAAATCAGTTAAAAAAAATAATAAATAAATTCAGTGTCAGTAAGCAGAATGAGCCACAAACATTCAAAACACTACTCTGTCTTCCTGCGTTCTCTCCCACCAGAGTGTGCTGTTTAAAGTCCCACAGCTGTTGTCTTCTTCCTCCTGTTCTTTGGTCAGTTCTACAAAAACCTAGATAAAAGGAAAAGAAAAATAAACTATTCTATAATTCAAAAGACTTTTAACTGTCAGACATGATACAATGACATAACTAATTATATTAACAAGTATCAAAAGAGTTTATTGATATCGATACTATTCAAACAAATCAAATGATGTCCTTTAGATAGAAAGACAAACATATACTTAAAGGGTTAATGCATTTTCTGATTAATCAAGTAGTACTGTCATAATAACTTAAAATTATTTCAACAATTTCAAGTATTCTAATATGTAATACTACAATGAGTCTTTTCAAATATTTACAGAAATGAATAAAAGGCTATTCAAAATTAACAAGATAAAATTCACTTGAATTAATTATTCAATAGTGTATGTATATATCAAACCATAACACTGTACTCAATAAATATAAATAATATGAGTTTTCAATTAAAGGTTCTTTAAAAATAAAAGTGAAGAAAAAGCAAAGAGGAAGCTCAAGTTGTAATTACAGCTGTAATTATAAATGGGAATGGAAAGATGGCTCAGCGATGCCTATTGCCAAGCCCAAAGACCAAAGTATAATCACTAAGCCCCACATGGCTGGGAGCTGCTTCCTACAAGTTGTCCTCTGGCCCTCACAAAAACACTGTGCCACTTGTATACCCACACCCAAACATGAAATAAATGAGTACGTTTTTAATTATATAGTTTTAAATGTCTATAATATCACAGTCTATACAATATAAACCCAAGCGATTGCTAATAGACACACCTAACTATATAGTAATCTTTTCTAATTTAACTTTACAGTACCTGTTCCAGTGTTGCTTGAGAAAAGCTATATTCTTCAATGGCAAAAGTGTGTTTTGCTATTAAAACATAAAAATTGCATTTTACTCAGTGATATTTTAAAGGAATTAAATGGCAATAACTTATAAGGTATCTGTTTTTTAAAAACTCTGTCAACAACTCACTCAAAACTGATCCACTACTGACCCTAAGCTGTAAACAATCAAGATTAAACATTACTTGACCTAATTCACATTTTCTAAGTTATCTCCTCTTTCTTTCCTGTATCTCCTTCCTCATTATTCTTTTGTTTTCTTACGGTGTTAGATCTCTAGCCCCCATTCTCCAAACTCTGCTATAACCTGTTCTTGATTCTTAAATTGGATTCTGAACATTGATCACTATAAGCTTTCCTACATTCACTTCAAATCCCTTTGTAATCCAATCTAATACCAAATTCCATCATTTAATCATAATGACATTACCAGGAAAGTAAAAATTTCAGAATTAGTAATTACTCTGCAGATATTATGGAGATACGTAAGATAAAAGTAAATTTTGTCCTATTCAGAATCCCCACAGAGAATGATAAAAGTTCTATATACGTCTCAAATTTTTAAGTTTTTTGGAATTATATACATGAGTTCTGAATTTGCATTATTCCGTCCCCTTCTCTCCCTTCAAGTCCTCCTGTGTCTCCCACATTCCCTTTCAAATTCCTAACCAATCCTTTTTAAATTATTATTACATGTATGTATGTAATTATACATACATTCATATTTATTTATCTTAGAATAAAAGAACAAAAGATTACTTGCTATAATTGAAACAATAATCTGGCTCCCAGTTCTAAGATTTCTGAATAAAATTCTTTCATTATATGAAAACTATTTTACAATATTCTTAAATGCTACTTGCCTTCTTCCAACTTAGCAAAGGATTGTGAGAGGGACTGAACATCTTCTTTAGGGATTTTATAAGCCAAAATAGAAGAAAAGCTGAAAAACAAAGATAAAACACAGGAAAATACAAAACTTAACTACTGCGTATGTTCAAAAGCTAAAGTTTAAAATTTTTTAAAGTTCAAATTCAAATTCTAATAATATACTTTGATACTCATTTTCCTAAAAAATTGTGCAAACTGACTGGGTAAAACCATGTAGTTGTAACCCTGAAGCAGATACAAACCTCTGTCCTGACAGCACAATACAGTACTGGTGACACAGCACATTAATAAGATACTCAAAGACATAGGTAGAAATATAACTGAAAATATAACCTTTAATTATTTCTACTCTATAAAAAATATTAAATATACTTTAAAAGTTGTTACCTCTCTTGGCGGCTTGCATTTGGGAAAATATATTGAATTTCTCTTTGAAGGCGATCTATTTCCAGGTTTTCTATCCAATCCTTTAATTTAATTTCCAAAAAGTAGCCTTTGCCAAACTTACTCTTTAAATGTTGTACTGTTCCAATACATCTGAAGAAATTTTTAAAAGAAAGAGCTAAAATGGCTTGACAGTTTCAAAGAATGATTTCTCACTTAAATCTCTACCATATTTTTTGGATAAAATGACTCTGGGAATCTTTTACATGTATAGAAAAGTTGCAAGCATCATGCAGCATGCTTATACACTTTATCTAGTTTCATCTTACCTAATATTTTCTTCTATTTCTATGACAAATTTGTCCAAATCAAGTAATCTACATTATACAGAGCTAGCTAGCCAAGGTTAGACCTGGATTTTTGTGATTTTGCTAGTTTTCCAGCAGTGCCGTTTCTGTTCCAGGATTCTGTTGCATGTTATATTTAGTTGTTATGTCTCTTTAATTTCCAAAGATATTGACACTTCTTACCCATTCATTCTTTTTCATGACTTGTATAGTTTTAAAAAAAAATACTGATCAGGTGTTTTATAGGAATTTTCTTCAATTTGTGTTTGTTATTTTCCTCATGTTAAAATAGGGTTATGACTTTTGGACAGAAAACCACAATCTGAATAATGCTTCTCATTAATCTATGCCATATTCAGGGAAGTACAGCATCTGCACACTGCTTAGTTAAGATATCTGTAAGCTTTTCAGCTGTGAACTTATTATTTCCCCTTTTCCTTACTCAATTTTCTAGAAGAAACTGATTATATCCAGCATAAAGCTGGGACAAATAAGGGTAAGCTTCCTTTGAGGGAACAGCATAGACATACTATTTGAAATCATTATGTAAGGAAAATTTGCCTCTTTGGCCACGTTTATTTATCCAATCATTTATTTATATAAATATAAACTCAAATATTTATTTTATACTTTGTGTTACAATTCAAAAAAATTCCTGTTACTTTAAAATAGCCCAATAATTTTAAAATAACAAACACAAGGCTTAAAAACATACTAATACAGGTAGTTGGACATATTTTGTAAAAAAAAAAAAAAAAAGAAAAAAATTATGTATTTCCAAGAAATTACAAGGAAAACACATTTTAAAAACTAAAAGAAATATGTTTTGACATTTCAAATTAATGCACAGTTTTCTAAGTTTTTAAAAGATCATATTCAAAATATATCCTCAATTCTCAGTCTCTGAAAAGTATGCTGTTTAAACATCTACCTTAACTGCCCGGACACCATAATTGCCACTCTGTCACAGACAGCCTCTGCCTCTTCCATGTAATGAGTAGTCAGAAGAGCTGCCCGCTTTTTGTTTTTAAATGCAGTTCGAATAGCTCTCCTACAAAATTAAAAAAAAAAAGAGGAATATACCCGTTTGCTAATAGAAATAGTTTTTTCAAAGTCCAACTATTTGACTAAAACTTACCCGCTATCAACTGCTATAAACTATTATATCCTACCAAACTATGATTTTTCTATTCTAACTTACTTTTCTTTTGTTCTGAAACTTGACAAATGCAAAGGTATACATGGGGTTAAAATATAATAACCAGGCTAGTGTACAGCTCAGATACGGTGCACTTGCTTACAATGCACAGTATCTTGGTGTCAATCACCAGAAATAAAAAAAAAAAAAAAAAAAAAGAGGAAGTACAAAAACATGCAGGAATGAATCAATCAATGTATGATAAAATGCGATTTTTTTGTATTATAAAAAAGCTGCATACTCATAAATTAATATATAACTAAATCAAACCTTATACTTTATAAACACCTAAATTAAGGACTAAAAAGTATTCAATGACCTAGTTCTTTAAACTACTACAATGAATTACATCAATTCAAAATAATATTATGAAAAACATAATTTACCATTAAATGACTAGGAAAAAGCTTCCAAAATCAATTCAGAAAGAATTATTTATTTTAATAACCACTTGTACATTCATTTTTGTTCTGCAGTATATAAAATATCATGATCATTTCAACAAAGATATGATAAAAGCTTTAAAAGGTTAATACTTAATTATTATTTAATAAAATCAAGTATACATTACTAACAGGAAACTATTAGCTATAATGACTCTAAACCATGATGTAATGCACTGTGACAAGTGTCTGTAGTGTCATACTCACCACATGTGCTGTTTGGCTCTGGGGTCCATACCTGTGGATGGTTCATCCAGTAGAGTAACCTGTGGGTTCCCCAGCATACTGAGAGCAAAACACAGCTAGAGGGAAGAAAGAGGGAAGCTGGACTAAGACTTCACTCTGAGGATGTCTGTCTAGAGAGCAAAAAGCACTGAACTAATAATACAATAGATGTATTTGTTGTCTAATAGAAAGTACCTTTCTCTTGATCCCTGCAGGTAGTTTCTTTATAGTTTTCTGAAGATGTTCTTTCAAATCAAGGGCATTTGTTATTCTGTAAAATGGTCAATACAAAATTAATGTACCTGAATCTGTATTAATACAAATATAAATTATGTAAGATCACTAACACTGTTCTCTCTAAAAGAGTCACTCAGGTAATGTTTAGTATAATTAGATAAGAAAAAATCTCCAATTTATATCATTTTAAACAAATTAATTGTCTTGATAGATAATGTTTAGTATAATTAGATAAGAAAAAATCTCCAATTTATATCATTTTAAACAAATTGTCTTGATAAATTAGTCACTTAATTTTCATATCATTTAGTGGGTACCTTCTTCCTATAATTAAAAATAGGAAGATAGAGCCAGGCAATGCTGGCACCTGTCTTTAACCCCAGCACTTAAGAGCAGAGGCAGACAGATCTCTGAGTTCAAAGCTGGCTGGGACTACATAGTAAGACTATCTCAGAAAATAACAACAAGTCAGGAAAAAAAAAAAGAAAAGAAATAAAAAGTTGCCTTTTTTTCATAGGTATTATAATTTTGTAAAGAATACATGAAAAGTAATGACCATTTTTCTATGAAAATTATCTACAAAAAATGCTTGTTTTAAATGATTCACTTAATTTTCATATTATTTAATGGGTACCTTCTTCCATTAATTAAAAATAGGGAAATAGAGCCAGGCAATGGTGACACACCTGTCTTTAACCCCAGCACTTAAGAGCAGAGGCAGGCAGATCTCTGAGTTCAAAGCTGGCTGGGACTACATAGTAAGACTATCTCAGAAAATAACAACAAATTAGGAAAAAAAAAAAACAGAAATAAAGAGTTGCCTTTTTTCATAGGTATCATAATTTTGTAAAGAATATATGAAAAGTAATGATCATTTTTCTATGAAAATTATCTACAAAAATGCTTGTTTTAAATTTTAAAAATTTTGAAATATACACTTCCTGCCCCCATGTAGCAAAAGCGATCTAAAGACAATCAATTTACCGACTTATTACTTCTTTCACGTCACTTGCACTCATTCCTTTCACAGCTCCATAAATTTCAAAATGCTCTTTCAGAGTAATATCTGGCCACAGTGGGTTTGTCTGAGGGCAGTAACCCAAACACTTAATGGATTCATCATCTTCATTTGAATGTGAAATATAATCACCTAGAAATATCTACAAAAAATTCAAACCAAATTTTAGTATCTTTGCTTACTTGTATTGTGAAGGAGACAGAAAGTAAGTAGATTCACTTAAATTCCATCCCTCAGCCACAGTACTATTTAGCCAGGGTTGTATTGCTTTTTAAAGATGCCAGGACTTGCATAGCTAAGTCAGAGTTTAGAGAAACATCTAGAAAAGGTGGTAATTCTACACTGTTGAGGGAAATCAAGCCACAATTTTAAGTACTGCCAACATGGGGCTTCATTGAAAGGTCATATTTAAACCAATGAGTTAAGTAAAATAAGTCCTTTGTATTTCTTGGATATAGGGTATAACTGACATAAGGAACAGCTCAGGCAAAATCTCAAAGAAAAGAATATTCCTTGTAATCCATAGGAGAACAGTGAGTCTATCTGGTGTGAAGAGAACAAAGGGAAAACAAACAGGAAAGGAGAACAGCATAGACATTGGGGGGCTCTACCAACTGTAAGTTGCTGTGGAACAATCCTTTTCTACACTATGAATATGTATGTGTCTATTTGAGTGTGATAATTTCACCATTTGTATTACTTTCACAGATGATCAAAATATCTTAATCTCATCAGTCTATACTAAAAATACTAACACACATGAAGTTTGACCATCAAATTCATAATTTGTCAATAGTAAATTTATCTTAATTAAAAATGTTATATTAGACATCACCCACACTCTTACATCATACCTGGCCTGAAGTAGGTTCAATATCCCCAACCAGAATATTAATAATTGTGCTTTTGCCAGCACCATTTGGACCCAACAGTCCCAAGATCTCTCCTATAGGAATTGAGAGAAAAATTATATATTAAAGTCAAACTAAAAATGGAAATTACTCTTCTGAAAAACTTACTTAAGAAAAATAAATACCAACCTTTTCTCACACAGAATGAAATGTATTTTGTTGCTACTTTCTTTGTTTTTCTTGAATGAAGAAAATCTTTCTTGTCATCATATTCTTTATGTAAATTGCATACCATAATGGCTGGCTTCTAATAAGCAAAATAGGTTTTATAGAGTTATAAATTAGATGCCTATCATTTCATATCTCATACATGTATCCTGAGAACTATATTCACTTATAAAACAGCAGTGAACAAATAAATTTCACATTCATATGCAATGAAAAATATTTCTTATTAATTCCTATACCTTTGGTAATTTGTCATTTCAGACTTAATGTGACTTAGCAATAATGAGTAAGTTACCTCCTCACAACACTGGCAGCTCATCAGCTCTTTAACCTTCAGTCTTTCAGCTTTGACATCTTCATCTTCATCCTCATTGATTGGTGGTTCTGGAAACTTCTTATTTTTGGACTTTTGTGAGAGTGTCCTAGATACACAGAAAGAGTGGATGGTTATATAATTAAAATATTAAGAAATTTAGGCACTATATAGGGAAAAAAGTTTTTAAAAGAACATCAACATGAGACAATGTTACCTCTGAAAAGTAAAATTACAAATGGTGATTTACACTTACTGTTAGTGCTTAAATGATATTTTCCAATCCATTCATTTATTCAATATTATATTATATAACTAGTATGTTTAAGGCATTATTCCACAGAGAAAACAAACAAACAGAGGCTGAAGAGATGTCTCAGCAGTTAAGAACATGCACTGTTCTTCCACAGGTCATGAGTCTGGTTGCTAGCACCCACATCAGGAGGCTCAAAATGCCCTATAACTCCAGCTCTGAAGGATTTGATGCCCTCTTTGGCCTTGGCTTTCACTCACACAAACATACACACATATACATAAATTTTAAAGGCATAATCTTTAATTTAAAAAAATGAATATTTTCTCCAAAGAAATTGCAGTCTAAGTATACACAAAATTGAGTAGATAAGGCTGAAATACAAATCCAAAGGAATATTCTCTTGAATGGCACACAGAGAATGAAGTAGTTGCAAAGAAAATTTGAATAGGAAGATAGGCAAAGAGGTAAATGAAGGTGACACTATAAGAAACAAAAGGACAATAGAAAAGAATATGGAAGGGGAGTCAACAAAGTAATTAAGCAAGCTGAGCCTACTAGACAAAGCAAAGATAGTGATGATACTATCAGTGGAGAGTTAAGAGGACCCAAATTATTCAGAAATTAAGGAGAAAGTGGGAGTTAACAACTAAAGACAGGTGTTTGATTATGAACACAAACAGGTATAATATAATGAAACAGAAATGGATTTATATTTGAATAAGATGTTTTAGGTCCTTAATGGAAAAAATTCCTCTTTCCTAAATTAAGATTCTGAAGGAAGGGGCTGAAGAGATAATTTATTTGGTGAAGTGCTTGCCATATAAGCACTAGCACCCGAGTCTGGATTTTCAGCATTTATTTAAAAAGCTGGGTATGGCAGCACAATTCTGTAATCTCAGTGCTGGAGAAGTGGAAGTTGCAGGATCCCTGAGGTAGAGATTGAGGAAGACATCAACACTCCAGCCTTCACATGCACATATACATGGATAAACACACATACACTACAGCACACAAATACACATACATGAATCAGAAGGATGATAGAGAAATAGGAAAAAAAACCTGATCAAACAACATTCTTAAGTACAAGGAATCAATGATTCATAAGAGAAGGTCATCACTTCCTCTGGAACAGGGAAAAAGCAAAAATATTGGGCAGTTATCATATGAAGCAAAACCTGAACAATTCAATACAGCTGAAGCACAAGAAAATGACCTTAAAACCAATCTTATGAAGATATAGAAGTCTTTAAAGTGGAAATAAAAAACTGCCTTAAAGAAATTGAGGAAAAAACAAACAAAAATTGGAGGAAATCAATAAGTCCCTTAAAGAATGCTAAGAAAGCCAAGAAAACAAACAAACAGGTGAAGGAAATTGTCCAAGACCTGGAAATGGAAACAGAAGCAATAAAAAAAAATCACAAATGGAGGGATTCTGGAAATGGAAAATCTGGGTAAGCAAACAGGACCTACAGATACAAGTATCATCAACAGAGTATAAGAGATGAAACAGAGAATCTCAGGCATTGATGATAACAACAGGAGAAATAGATATATTGATCAAAGAAACTGTTAAATCTAAAAAAATTCCTAATGCAAAACATCCAGGAAATCTGGGACACTAGGAAAAGACCAAATATAGGATAATAGGAATAGAAGCAACAGAAGAAACCCAGCTCAAAACCCAGAAAATATATTTAACAAAATCATAGAAAAATATTTTCCTAACCTAAAGAAGGAAATTATTATAAAGGTACAAGAAGCTTACAGAACATCCAATAGATTGGACCAGAAAAAAATTTCCCATGCCACATAATGATCAAAATACTAAATATACAGAACACAGAAAGAATATTAAAAGCTGCAAAGAAAAAAAATCAAGTAATATATAAAGGCAGACCTATTAGAATTACACCTGACTTTCTCAATGGACACTCTAAAAGTCAGAAGGACCTGGACAGATGTCTTGCAGATTCTAAGAGACCATAGATACCAGCCCAGACTACTATACCCAGCAAAACTTTCAATCAGCATAGATGGAGAAAATAAGATATTCCATGACAAAGTCAAATTTAAACAATATCTATCCACAAATCCAGCTCTAGAAAAAGTACTAGAAGGAAAACTCCAACCAAAGGAGGTTAATTACACCCATGAAAACACAGGCAATAAATAACCTCACACCAGCACAACTCAAAGGGAAACACACACACACACACACACACTCAACAATAACAACAAAAAAATAGAAGGAATTAACAATCATTGGTCATTAATATCTCTCAACATCAATGGACTCAATTCCCCAATAAAAAGACATAGGCTAACAAAATGGATATGAAAGCATGATTCATCCTTCTGCTGCATACAAGCAACACACTTCAACACTGAAGACAGACATTACTTCAGAGTAAAGAGCGAGAAAAAGATTTTCCAATCAAAAGGACCTAAGAAGAAAGCTGGTGTAGCTATCCTAATATATAACGAAATAGACTTTAAACCAAAATTAATAAGAGATAGAGAAGGATATTTCATACTCATCAAAGGAAAAATCCACCGAAAAGACATTACAATTCTTAACATCTATGCCCCAGACACAAAGGCACCCACATTCATAAAAGAAACATAACTAAAGATAAATCATACATCGAACCTCACACATTAAGTAGGAGATTTCAATACCCTACTTTTACCAATGGACAGGTCATCCAAAAACAAACTAAACAGAGAAATAATGGAGGTAATAGATGTTATGACTCAAAAGGACCTGACAGATATCTACAGAACATTTTATCCCAACACAAAAGAAGATATCTTCTTCTCAGCACCTCATGAAACATTCTCCAAAACTGACCACATCCGCTGTCACAAAGTCAGTTTAAACAGACACAAGAAAACTGAAATACCGCCCCCTGCACCTTATCAAACCACCATGGATTATAGCTGGGTTTTAAGAACAGAAACAACAGAAAGCCTAAAAACTCATGGAAACTGAACAACTCTCTACTGAGGTGCCACTGGGTCAAGGAAGAAATAAAGAAATAAATAAAAGGTTTCCTAGAATTCCATGAAAATGAATGCACAACATATCCAAATTTATGGAATACAATGAAAGTGGTGCTAAGAGGAAAGTTCATAGCACTAAGTGCCTCCATAAAAATCAGAGAGGACTCATACTAGCAACCTAACAGCTCAGCCTGAAAGCTCTTGAACCAAAGAAACAGACACACCCAAGAGGAGTAGAAGGCAAGAAATAATTAAACTGGGGATTGAAATCAATAAAATAGAAACAGAGGACAATACAAAGAATCAATGAAACCAAGAGTTCATTCTTTGAGAATATCAACAAGACAGATAAACCCTTATCCAAACTAACTAAAAGGCAAAGAGAGAATATTCAAACTAACAAAATCAGAAATGAAAAGAGGGCTATAACAACAGACACTGAGGAAATTCAGAGAATCATTAGATGTACTTTACAAAATTGGAAAATCTAAAAGAAATGGACAATTTTTTCGTTAGATACCACTTACCAAAGTTAAATCAAGAATAGATAAACAACTTAAATAGACCTATAACCCCCAAGGAAATAGAAGTAGTTATTAAAAGTCTCCCAACCAAAAAAGAAAAAAAAGTGTCCAGGACCAGATGATTTTAGCACAGAATTCTACTGGCCTTTCAAAGAAGAGCTAATACCAATACTCCTCAAATTATTCCACAAAATAGAAACAGAAGGAACACTGTCAATTCATTTTATAAGGCCACAATCACCCTGATACACAAATCACACAAAGACTCAACAAAGAAAGAGAATTACAGACCAATATCCCTCATGAACAATGATGCAAAAATACTCGCAAACCAAATCCAAGAACACATCAAAAAGATCATTCACCATGACCAAATAGACTTCATCCCACAGATGCAGGGATGGTTCAACATACAGAAAACTGTCAATATAATCCACCACATAAACAAACTGGAAAAAACAACAACAAAAACAACACATAATCACCTCATTAGATGCTGAAAAAGCCTTTGACAAAATCCAACACCCCTTCATGATGCAAGTTTTGGAAAGATCAAGGATACAAGAAACATACCTAAACATAATAAAGCCAAAATATACAGCAAGCCAACAGCCAACATCAAATTAAAGGGAGAGAAACTTAAAGCAATGCCACTAAAATCAGGGACAAGACAAGGCTGTCCACTCTTTCCATATCTATTCAAGTATAGTACCTGAAGTTCTAGAGAGAGCAACAAGACACTTAAAGGAGATCAAGAGGATACAAACTGGAAAGGAAGAAGACAAAGTATTGCTATTTGCAAATGACATGATAATACACATAAACAACCCAAAAAATTCTACCAAGAAACTCCTACAGCTGATAAAACACCTTCAGCGAAGTGGCTAGACACAAAATAAACTCAAGAAAAACAGTAGCCTATATACAAATGATAAATGGCCAGAGAGAGAACTTGGGGAAACCACCCTTCACAATAGCCACAAATAATATATCTTGGTATAACTCTAACCAAGCAAGTAAAGACTTGTAAGGCAAGAACTTCAAGTCTTTGAAGAAAGAAATTGAAGAAGATATTAGAAGATGGAAAGATCTCCCATGCTCGTGGATCAGTAGGATTAACATAGTAAAAATAGTCATCTTACCAAAAGCAATTTACAGATTCAACATAATCCCCACCAAAATCCCAACACAATTCTTTACAGACCTTAAAAGAACAATATTCAACTTCATATGGAAAAACAAAAAACCCAGGATAGCTAAAACAATCCTATATAATAAAAGAGCTTCTGGAGTATTGCCATCTCTGATTTCAAGCTGTACTACAGAGCCATAGTAATAATAAAAAGCCTATATGGTATTGGCATAAAAACAGACAGGTCGATCAATGGAACCAAATCAAAGACACAGACGTAAATCCACACACCTATGGACACCTGGTTTTTGATAAAGAAGCCAGAAATATACAATGGAAAAAAGAAAACATCTTCAACAAATGGTGGTTGTTTAACTGGATGTCACCATGTAGAAGAATGCAATATCTATCACCCTGCTCAAAACTGAAGTCCAAGTGGATCAAAAACCTCAACATAAAACCAGATTTGATGAATCTGATAGAAGAGAAAGTGGGGAACAGCCTTGAACTCATTGACACAAGAGACAACTTCCTGAATAGAACACCAATCTCACAGGCACTAAGATCGACAGTTAATAAATGGGACTTTATAAAACTGAAAAGCTTCTGTAAGGCAAAGGGCACCATCAATAGGACAATCCAGCAGCATACAGAATGAGAAAAGATCTTCAACAACCCCACATCTGACAGAGGGCTGATTTCTAAAATATATAAAGAACTCAAGAAACTAGACATCAACAAATCAAATAGTCCAATTAAAAAATGGGGTACAGATCTAAACAGAGAATTCTCAATAGGACTCTCAAATGGCAGAGAAGTACTTATATGTTCAACATCTTCAGCCATCAGGGAAATGCAAATCAAAACAACTCTGTCAGAATGGCTAAGATCAAAAACTTAAGTGACAGCTCAAGCTAGTAAGATGTGGAGCAAGAGAAACACACCTCCATTGCTGGTGGGAGTGCAAATTTGTACAGCATCTTTGGAAATCAATATGGTGGTTTCTCAGAAAATTGGGGATCGGTCTACCTCAAGACTCAGCTATACCACTCCTGGGCATATACCCAAAGGACGCTCTACCATACAAGGACACTTGCTCAACTATGTTCACAACAGCTTTACTTGTAATAGCCAGACACTGGAAACAACCTGGATGTCCATCAACTGAAGAATGAATAGAGAAAATGTGGTACCTGACAACAGGGTCAGCTCTAGTGTGCTGTCCAGGCAGTGTGCAGGACCCACTCTCCTATGTGCTGCCGCTGGTGGCAGGCAGGGAGAGTTCTCTCACTCTCATGACCCTGGAGCCAGCTCTATCTCATCTGCCACAAGTAGCAAGGGGCGGAGGGCAGAGGACATCTTTCCCTCACCCGAGCCACCGCATGGCAGGCAAGGGACAGACAGGTGAGCCAACCCTGAGGGCATAACAACAGGAGAGCGACCCTGCCAACCCCTCTTATTTCACCTACAGCAATCAAGAGAAAGGGCCCTGCACCTTCTATGAGCAAAACAGTAGAGCTGGCCCTGGTGATGTGAGTGAGAGGGACCTGGATATGAGGGCCCAGGAACAGAACTGGCCCCTCTCCCTGCTGTAGGATGCACTGAGTGATCTAGCTGAGTCAGTGCTGGAGAGCTTGCCTGGGTAGTGATGATGAGGGAAAGCTATCAAGCTGACCAGCTCAGCTAACACCCATGCCCAGAACCAGGGTTATGAGTTGGCCCACTCCAGCATCCACTGAATCTATGAACTGTTGGAGCATGTGAAGGGGACAAACCTACAGATCCAAAACAGCAGGATCCCTACAACACAGGACAACAGGATATCCAAGAGGAGCTCTAGTAAGAGCCCATTATTGTAAGTGTAGCAGAAACCAGAGGCCAAGAGCCATATCGATGACTCGTGGCAGTGAACTCTTACAAGTACAGATGAGTGGACTAAAAGGTAAACTGTGTGACTCACTGGGCCACACTACAGCTTCCATGACAAGTCTTCCTTTTTTTTTTTTCCTTTGTTTCTTTCTTTTGTTTGATTTTTCTTTTAAACTTGGTTTTGATTGGGGGGTAGTTTGCAAGGGCAGAGGGCAGATGAGAGGAGATGGGGAGATAAGTGGGATCAGAATGCATGATGTGAAATCCACAAAGAGTCAATACAGGTAAAAAAAGAAAGAAAATGTGGTACATTTATACAATGGAGTATTACTCATCTGTTAAAAACAATGACATCATGGAATTTGCTGGCAAATGTATGATCTAGAAAAGATCATCCTGAGTGAGGTAACGCAGACCCAGAAAGACAAACATGGCATGTACTGACTTATAGGTGGATATTAGCTGCAAAGTAAAAGATAACTATGCTACAATCCACAGACCCAAAGAAGCTAAGCAACAAGGAAGGCTTAAGGTCAGGGACACATGAAACTTACAAAGGTGGTGCAAAAATTATGGGAGTGGCCAACCAATGACTGGTCCAGCTTGAAACCCATATAATGAGAGGGACCCTGACAATGCCTGGAGGGGCAGGACCCAGAGGATGGACAGCCCAGAGACTTAGGATAGAAACAAATATGACTGGTAAAAAAGAAAAAAAAAAGGTCAATGAAATGATTCCTAATTATACTCATAGACCATTGCCTAGCCCAACTGTCATCAGGGAGGCTTCACCCAGCAACTAATGGAAACAGATGCAGAGACCTATAGCCAAACATTAGACAGACCTCAGGAAATCCTGTGGAAGAGGGGGAGGAAGGATTATGGAAGCCAGGGAGGCTAAAGATGTCATGGGAAAACACACAGAGTCAACTGACCTGGGCTCATGGGAGCTCATGGAGATCGAACCACGAACCAGAAACTAGTATGGGACTGACTAGGCCCTCTGCACATGATTGTAGTTGCATGGCTTGGTCTTCTTGTGGGACTCCTGGCAGAGGGAGTGGGGGCCGTCTCTGACTCTGTTGCCTGTTTGGGGGACCCTTTCCTCCTACTGGGTTGCCTCATCCAGCCTTAATAGGAGAGGAAGCACCTAGTCTTACTGCAACTTGATATCCCAGGGCTAACTGACATACAGGGGAGGTCTGCACTTTTCTGAAGGGAAGGGAGAAGGAGTGAATGAAGGGGAGGGCAGAAGTTGGAGGGGATTCAGAGGAGAGTAGGGAGAGAGAGGAAACTGTGATCGGGCTGGGAAAATAGTAATTAATTGATTAATAAAAATTTTGAAGTAATAAATAAAAAAGATTAATAAAAAACTTAAAAGAATGCCAATGGCATGGCTCTGACATAAGTTAAGTGGGTGATACAGGGTAGAGAATCCCTTACTAGTTTGGAGAATCAGAAAACAAAGAGGCTGAGACATTAAAAAGACTATCTTTGTGGATATAGGAACCTTCCCCACAAATACCAGTAGAAATAGGAAG
Organism: Peromyscus eremicus; assembly: GCF_949786415.1. Lineage (NCBI taxonomy): Eukaryota > Metazoa > Chordata > Mammalia > Rodentia > Cricetidae > Peromyscus > Peromyscus eremicus. Next base: position 92,147,679 of record NC_081423.1, read on the forward strand.
AGGGGAAGTAAGGAGAGCCAGACCTAAGCTCCACATTGCAGAGGCGGACTCCAATAAACATCACACACTCATCTAAACTGCCCAGTGTTTATGTACATTAATTAATATTCTGATGTCAGAACTATAAGCTCATAAGCATTACACATTTATTATCTAAAGTGTCTAGTATTTATATACATTAATACTCTGCAAGTACACACAAACATGAGAACTAGAAAAGCTAGCAGGCACCACACATTTAACTGTCCAGTGTTTATATACACTAATACTCTGCTAATACACAAATTGATAGGTATAAAAGGAAACTGCAAAGTAGTTTATTACCAATACCCATGTTTCACTAAATATTAACTCTTCCAGTTTAAAATAACCTAGTGAAAATACTTAAGTTCAGAGAAAATACTTGCAACTCACATAAGCATATACAAAATACATAAAGAATTTTTACAACTCAATAATATAAATACAACAGAACCAATTTAAAAATGTTAATAAACATTTTAATAGAAATAATCCTTCCTCTCAGAAGACATTAAAGTGGACAACATAAAGCATATGAAAAGGTGATTACAATGTTACTTGGTAAAATGAAATTTTAAAAGTTAATGAATCACTACTACAGGATAAATGAGGAACCTTCCAAAATCATCTCACTATTGGGCCAGTGAGATGGCTCAGTAGGAAAAGGTATCTGCTGCCAAACCTGATGACCTAAACTTAATCCCCAGGACCCACACAGTAGGCAAGAAAAGCTTTTGCTAGCTGTCCTCTGAGAGCCACATGCACTGTGTGGCTTATGCATACTCAGAAACAAACGAACATGCATCTGCACACAAAATAAACAAAATATAATAAAAAATGAATAATTCAAATCTTAACAATCTGACTTTTTTCAACAGTAAAAAGCAGATAACTATACACCTTAAATACACTTAAAGTACTTAATAGAGCCACAGTCTTTAGTGGCTTAAATTTTCAAAACATTTATTTCTTTTCTTAAAAATGTTTTATATACATTATAGAAATAACCAGAATGCCGGGCAGTGGTGGTGCATGCCTTTAATCCTAGCACTTGGGAGGCAGAGGCAGGTGGATCTCAGTGAGTTCGAGGCCAGCCTGGTTACAGAGCGAGATCCAGGACAGGCACTAAAACTACACAGAGAAACCCTGTCTCGAAAAAAAAAGAAAGAAAAAAAAAGAGAAATAAAGAACCAGAATGAACATGCAGTAAATGTATGAAGGACACTACACATTAATGTTTATTTGGGGAAAAAAGGTTCTGTATAATATTAAAGGCCCAGCCTTAATATTATACTATCCCAGGGGCCCAGAAGGGACTCTACCATCCGTGCGGAAATCAATCCAGAAGCACAGAGCTCTTTTGTCCAATTCAGTTTATTCGTCTGTCACCATCATTCAGCCACCAATTCAACTCTCTCAATTCAACTCCCCTTGTTCTCTTGGACCGGTCTATATCTTTTCCCAAGCAGCAACACCTCATGTTTACTATACAACACAAGATTGCAAAGTCCCCACCAGAAGCTTCCTGGCAACTTTATTTGCAACCCAAAAGGGGAGAGAACAAGAGTGGAGTTAGGAGTTGGAAGAAATCAGAAAAGGAATTTATGTGTTAGAAATAGATCCTTACCGTGGTTAGGTGAAAGCATTACAAGTCTATGATAAATGTGTTCAACTACAAACTTACAGGTGACAGGGTGGGGAAAATCTGAGGTCACTAAGAGTTAAACTATCACTATTTTCCTCTGCTGCCAGTTTCCTGATAGCGAGTCAATCTGCATCACAGCTTGAAGCACCTGGTGAGGGGAAACCCCTTTGATCTAAAAAGTTGCTCTGGGGGAGGTGAGAAAGAGGGAAGACCTGAACTTGATTTGCACAGGAAACAAAGCTATGCATCTAGGGGACAGGCACTTGGCCTGGGAGACCTCAGTTGGGGGGGAAGGGGTGCCTTAAGGAGTCTAGCAGGTAGTCTGGTAGGTATCTGTCTTTCAAGGCTTTGTTTGGGGTTGGCCCTAATAGGAAGTAGCTTAGGGAGGATATTGCAAAAGGCAAATACCCAAAACAAATGCTAAAGAGGCACCTGAAGCTCAGAGGCAGAAGAGTCTGTCTACCTGACATTATCCAAGTACTTTGAGACGGGGGTTCACACACACATTCACATTTTTGGAGAATTATGAGCACAAGGAAATCATAGCAAGGCACAACTGAATATTGAGCTGTGTAACACCAAATGCTAAATGGCTTCCCACTTGACTGACCCTTGGTCTGGTCAAGGTATAGCTTATAATATACAGCTGGACTTCTATTTCATATTCCCGTGGCTCACCACAAAAAGAAAAGCATAAGAACAAAACCAAGAAATGACTACATGCTATCTATAAATCCAGTAATATATAATGTTCAGAACAGGCCAACTTTATGAATATAGGAGATTAGTGGTTGCATAGGGCTAGAGGCATGGGAAGGAATACAGAAGAGTGACTATTAATAGATACAATTACTTGCAGTGCTGGAATTGTTTTAAAATTACATTGGTGTTTAAAATTATGGTGACGGTTTTACAATTCTGTAAATTTACCAAAACTTTAAAACTTAGGTTAAAAAAATTAACTAACCTGAAAAAGGGATCCTTTCTTATTGATCTGCCACCATGTTTTTTCTCATAGTGTTGTAAGAGGAAAATCCACAGTATACAATGCAGGTAGGGCTAAGAGAAGAATACGTAACAGCTTATGACTGAATCATCATTTCTTTGCTTTTCCAACAGAACCAAGACTACATAGATCAGGTGCTTTACCATAACAAGAGGGGGGAAATCCAACTTTTTTTGTTTGTTATAATAAAGATAATTAAAAATAACTTGTCTCGTTTAGTTTCTTGATGATGGAGATTGAACTTGGGGCCTCACACAGAGCTTATGTTATTCCACTAACTGCACCACCAGTCATAAATTTTAATACTAAGAAAGTAATGTTATTTCCCATAAAGTAATTCTTCATATGTTTTCTGCCCCTATAAGTTCATTTACTGTTAGTTTTACAAAATATAATCAAGTATAAAAGCTTAGCTGGGAATGGTGTCAATGGCTTATAATCTCAGCACTAGGGGAGCTTAAACAGAAACACTATAAAATCCAAGCCAGGCTGGGCTATCTAAGACCCTGTCTCAAACAACAACAGATTTTGTTCTTCCTCTGAGGAAGCCAGTTCTATTAAAATACAATTAGTAGCATGGAAAAGTCAAGTATATTGAACTAAAAATAATTGGTCAACAAAAGGTATTTTTACAAAAATGCAGATTCACTATCATTAACACACTTAACTTATAGGCTTATTCTCTACATAACAGGACAAAAACTAAAAATAAAACACAAACACGTCATTCTTTTCTAACTTACTACGTAGCCCAAGGATGACTTCATGCTTCTGATCATCCAGCTTCTGCCTACAAAGTGCTGCAATTACAGGAGTATATCATCACACCTGGTTGTTACTGTGCTAGGGATCAAACCAAGGGCTCCATATATGCTAGACAAACATTCTTAACAACTGAGTTATGTTCTGAGACCATACACAGTTCCATTTTTAATTTTTTAAATTTTATATTTTATATGTATTAGTTGGGTTTTTTTGTTTGTTTGTTTGAGACAGAGTTTCTCTGTGTAGCTTTGGAGCCTTTCCTAGAACTCACTCTGTAGCCCAGGCTGGCCTCGAACTCACGGAGATCTGCCTGCCTCTGCCTCCCGAGTGCCAGGGTTAAAGGTGTGAGCCACCACTGCCCGGCTTGTTTTGTTTTGTTTTGTTTTAATGTATGTGTACCACATGAATGCTTGGTGCCTGTGGAAGCCAGAAGAGAGCATCAAATCCCCTGGAACAGGAGTTACAATTGTGAGCCACCATGTGTTGCTGGGAATTGAATCTGGGTCCTCTGGAAGAGCAGCCAGTGCTCTTAATCACTGAGTCATCTCTCTTCCCCTACAAACACTCTTAATAGGACACATGAACATACAAAAATAGCTTTTGTTATTTCTTACCATTATAACAGCAACTAACAGCTTATCCCATGGATTATAGGCATCCTCATTTTTTGGTATATTCTTCCAAGAACCCTAAAACAAAGCATATTTATAACTCGTATACACAAATATTTAGCTTTAAAATATTTAATATGTTTTAGTCATCAACATGCAACCTCTATAAATAAGGTGTTCCTATTAATAAGCTATGTTATGTCTAACTTAAAAATCTTCCTGCTACACAATATTTCTAGAAGCCAGTACAGTCAAACATATTAAACCAGAGTAGGAAAATGGAATTATCCAGCAATCATAAAGTATGAATTTACTGCTTAATTAATATAACATTTTTATTATTTGTGAATTTCATACAATGTAGTTTGATCATAATTACCCCTACTCCTCTCAACTGCTTAATTTTTTTCTAATCAAATGAAAATATCTTTGAATGATCCATGATCAAATTAATCTGATGTTTTTCCTTAATGTTTTCCTGGGGGAGAAAATCTCTTACACTTAATTTTTTTCTCATCATTTTATAGAACACATTACTTGATCCTTGAGAAATTCCTAAAAATAAAAATAAAACCACACATCTAATTATGCATATCAAATTGAGCATCAGAAACCATGTAGTAAACAGTTTTTCTCCTTTGACAACCTGAAATCATACTTGAAAATATCTGTTATTTTAAATTCCTGTATTGACTATATAATCAAGCAGTTAATCTTATATTTGTTACTATTTTCAGTACAAGAACCAAGATATCAAAGATTAAAGAATGTATATTTAGACTTTAAAATTTCTGAAACATTACTGACGTACCTTTATGAAAGAAATCAGGCAACCCAGGAGTGGGTAGATTGGAATGGCTATGCAAAAGGTGTAATGAAAAACAGTGGAAACTGAATATCCCAAAAAGAAAGTTATTTCAGTGACTGCAACACAAGCCAATGCTGTCTAAAGAGGAAACAAGAAAATAAGTGACTGAGTATTTTAAAATCTTATATAAACTTGCTACGAATTGTGCCTTGGCATCACCTATGTTTTTGATCTTCACATGCATCCAAGGAAGCATTATTATGTTGGCATCAATTGTTAGCTGTTATATACTGTGAGCAACATCCCTTGGAGTAGATGAGATGGAAGATCAATACATCCACTGAAGAAACTGCTAGCTCTCTCCATACACTCTCTACTTACGAAAGATACATTATACACTCAGTACCATCACCAGAGCATGCCTGAAAGCTTCTACCTATGCTGATTTGGAAAACTGGAATAAAATAAAAGTGAGACTTACCACAGAATAGATAAATGACCAAAATTCCTTGGTATTTAAAATTTTCTTAAAGGTGAAGGAAGCAACATAAGTGAATAGAATAACCGATGGTACATAACCAATAAGGCAAAAAACCTGTAAATCAGAAATGCATGTCCTATAAGAATATAAATAGTTTATAATACAATATAAAATATCATGGTCATATTAAAATATTCAGTAATTTTTATTCTCAAATTTCATTCTTCAACAAATCACTCCAAAAACTGTCATTGAGCTTATTTGAACAGTTATAAACCATGACTCTACTAAGCCAATAAAAATCATGCTTTTAAATTACTGTTTTATACAACTCCAAGTAATTTAACCTCGGCATTACTTGTAATTTTTTATAGCAAGTAAAATGCTCTCTAATGCCAGGTGGTATTAGTGCTCACCTTTAATCCTAGCACTTAGGAGGCAGAGGTAGGTGGATCTCTGCAATTTTTGTGGCCAGCCTGGTATACATAGTGAGTTCTGAGACAGTCAGGGCTAGACAGACAGACAGACAGACACACACACACACACACACACACACACACACACACACACACACACACGAGCTCTCATTATTTTATTATTAAAATTAGTTATAGCTAGTTACAACTGTCTATCTCTCAAATATTAGCAACCATTCTTTAAAATTGTTTTTAGATGTATTGATTTTAACATGTGCTTTTCCTGCTTGTATGTTTGTGTACCATGTACATGAGTAGTGTCCATGGAGGTCAGAAGATGGCATCAGATCCCTTTGAACTGGAGTTACAGATGGTTGTGAGCCACCATGTGGGTGTTGGGAACCAACACCAGGTCCTTTGTGATAATAACAAAGTTCTTTTAATTGCTGAGCCAGCTCTCCAGCACTTAGCAACTAATTAAATACATCACATTCAATATGACTTTTTTTGTTTTAGTTAGGTTTTATGTTTTGTTTTATTTTGAGATGGGAGTCTCACAATGTAGTTCTGGCTGGCCTGAAGCTCACCAAGTAGACTAGACTGGCCTAGAACTCACATAGATTTTTCTGCCTCTGACTCCCAAGTGCTGGGGTTAAAGGTGAATACTACCACACTTGGCTTTAATATAACTTCTAAGAGTATTTTATAGGGCAGAAGTTAATATATCAAGCCCAAATGGTCTCTAGCAAAACTGATATTTGCATCCAGCATCCTCACACATGGCTCTGTAGTGTTTTGGTTTGTTTTTTTTTTTCCTACTATAAACCATTTAGCAAAAGGAATTCTTAATTAGACATTTCCACAGATCATGAACGCCAGTTACACATTTCTTTCAAATTTCACATAAAATTTAGGAGAAGGAATTTCTTTCCTAAGGCTTAAGAGATGGCTCACTGGTTAAAAACTAGGCAACTGTGAGAACTGGAGTTCAGATTCTAGTACCCTTGTAACAAGCCAGGTGACATGCAAATTTTGGTAACTTGAGCTCTGAGGGAATCGATTACCCTCTATAGCTACTGGCAGGAGTGCTCGCGCGCTCGCGCTCGCTCTCGCGCTCTCTCTCTCTCTCTCTCTCTCTCTCTCTCTCTCTCTCTCTCTCTCTCTCTCTCACACACACACACACACACACACACACACACAAAGCACACAAGCACACACATACATACATACCCACACCATTATGTACATTAATTAAATCAAGTCTTTTTCAAAAATGAACCCGTTTCTTGTAAAATGTTTAGATGTGAGAACAGGGAAAGAAGACTGTATTTTGGTGTCTGATGCAAGCAAGTAGGTAGTCTACTTGAAAGACCACAACAGCTATAAGGAATTATAGCTTGCATTTTTTTAAAATCACTTGTAATAAAAATCGAATTAAATGTACCATATACAATAACAAACATTTGCTTCATTTTGTTTTTAAAAAGCTAATACACAAGTTATTCAACCTGACAGCTGTCATATATGCATACATAAATAGATTTTTAAGAAATATTTAACTATAAATATCATGAGCACAACTGATGCTAACTTACCACAGCAAGAAATTTTACAGGATAAAAATATAGTCCATGATGAAATGCAAATAAACTTCCCAGCATCAAAGTCAGAACAACAAAAAATAAGGGAAAGTCCACAACAGCTTGTCCAATCCAATAGGCTGATGGCAAAAGACCTGAAAGCTTAAGTTGAGTATAAGCTTTGATCTAAAAAAAAGAGAAAAACTATTAAAATCTTAAACATTTTACAAATAAAAAGCAAGTAAATTATTGTAGAACTTTTCATTCTAACCAACAAAACAAAAAAAGTAATTTTACATGCATTCGTTTTAGACTTTAATTAGGTTCATTTAAGATTTATCAATCTCAACAAAATTTTTAACAATCAGAATATAGTAAAACAAAAGGTAACATAGAAATGGTGAGTATGCCATCAATGACAGCCAAACTTGTTCATAGACAACTATGCAAAAATAAATGAAGACATTTAAATGGAAAAGAATTCTCATGCTCAAAAGCTATTTCTAGTAAGAACATATAAACTGCCTAATAGCCTCTGGATCTTCACAGAACTTCAGTTTATGTGTGAAACTTTGTGTAAAGAAAATACATTTGAAAACATTTTAAATACTTTTAAAATAAATTGCATAGTACAATAATGCTTGGTTTTCATACTACTATTTTCATGTATATTAATACTTAAATCAGTTTTCCTTCTCATGCACTCATTATTTATTTTTTGTAAAAATCTTTCCCAAATCCTGATACCTAATAATACTATTCATTTGATTTGTACTACTTCTAAAACTATATTCTCATAATAACTATGAGTATTATATCAGAGAGCAGACAATAGAGTGAGAAATGGGAAACAAGAAATAAAACATTAGTTAGGAAGAAGTGGGGCACTAGAGAGATAGCTCAGAGGTTAAGATCACTTGCGGCTCTTCCAGAGGTCCAAGATTTGATTCCCAACACCCATATGGAGCTCACAACCATCTATAACACCAGTTCCAGAGAATCTGATGCCCTCTTTGGGCTTCTGTGGGTACTTCAGGCATGCAGTGAACAGACACATATTCAAACAAACACTGGTGCTCATATAAACACCTATATGCAAACATTCACAGCAACTGTATTTTTAATAGTGGAACCCAACAGCAGTTCAGATGCTTTTTAACAAGCAATGGTTACACAAACTATGATACACCCACACCGTGTAGTAGTTCTCAGTAATAAAAAGGGGAATGGACTACAGAGACTCCTAAGACAAAATTCATGAATTTCAAGAAAGCACTAGGAAGTTACAGTAATAAAAAAGTAAAGTCGAATGCATACTATAATTCCATTTATATGCATTTGAAATACAAAAATCACAAAAACAGAGATCAGGTTAATGGTGTAAGAAAGCAGGGTGAGCAAGTCATGAGCAAGCCAGTAAATAGTTTTCCTCCACGACTTCTGCTTCAGCTCCTGCCTTTAGGTTCCTTTGCTTTGCTTCAGTTCCTGGCCCTGACTTCCTTCAGTGATGGACTGTTACCTGGAAGTATAAGCCAAATAAAACCTTTTCCCCAGGTTGAGGATTTAGCTCAGTGGTAGAGCGCTTGCCTAGCAAGCAAAAGGCCCTGGGTTTAATCCTCAGCTCTGACAAAAAAAAAAAAAAAAAAAAAAAAAAAAAAGACAAAAACAAAAAAACCTTTTCCCCAAGTTTTTGGCCATGGTGTTTTATCATAACAACAGAAACAAAACTAAGACATTCTAAAATTAAATACTCTTAAAGTTTACCATGAGGCTTCTTACTAGCAGCAATTGATACCTGTAATTTTTTTATTTTATTTAAAATATTTAATCATGTGTATGTGTGTCTGAGTTTATGGTATCACATGCATGCAGGGGACCACAGAGGGCAGAAGAGGGTACAGAATTCCCTAGAACTAGAGTGACTGGCAGTTGTGAGCTGCCATGTGGATACTCAGAACTGAACCAGGGTCCTCTGTAAGGAAAGCAAGTGCTCTTAACTGCTAAGGCATCTATCCAACACCATTTATTTTTTTAACTAACTTAAAAAATATTTTTTTTTACATTTACTTAAGTGTGCCCGTGTATATGTGGCACATGTGGATATCACAGAGCAGTTTGGCGGAATCAGTTCTTTCCTTCCACCATGTGGATTCCAGGGTTGAACTCAGGTCCTCGCGCTTGACAGAACCTGATACTGTAATTTTTTGTCTGATTAATTACCTTATGATTCTCTGCATTTTCCATGGCAAAGTAAGGTGGCATTGCAGTAACGATGATTCCAAGCAAAGCTGCTTGAAAATACAGCTCAACTTTAAAAACTATGTCAGTAATTTCCTGAAAGACAAAAACAATCGAAAATGAATCTGAGAATCACTTTAGAATGCCTTAGAATATTAAATCTCTAAAGAAAGACATTAAGGTATCTATCCAGGGTACGGACAAGTAACAGGTTTATTAACAAGAAGTGCTAGACTACACTGCCAACTCTGCCACTAATTAGTATGTGTAATAAACAATTACCATATCCACCAATGGCCAGATGCAATGATAATACCTAAGAATGATATCTGGTACTTTCCAGTGACTGTGTGAACACTACCATGACTGTGTCAAATAAGATCTTGATCCCTTCTTTTTTCCTTTGGGAAAAGCTATATCCAAGCTTATCTTCCTAACGAATCAAGAACATCTCCCAGACAAGAGTGACTCTAACTCCTATAGTTCCATGTCCCTTGTTACCCTAAGAGTCAGCTAACTTTCCCAGGCAGTCCAGAAAGTAGCTGACATCCAAACGCAGATGACCTGAGACTTAGGTTGCTTTTGGTGTTATCCTCTAGCCTCAACAAGCCCATTTCTCTATCCTTGTTCACACTGATCTCTGTGCTAGAGACTAAACCCAGTGCCTTGCACCTGCTAGGTGAGCATGCTAAGAGTAAATCCTGGACTCGGCTCTACCCTTTCTATTAAACAGGAAAGGTACTATGTATTAGGACACAATCTACATGTCTAACAAGTACCCTGGCCCTGGCTCACTTTTTCATCAGATGATGTAGAAACAGTACATAGTGTCTTTTTGTCCCTGGCCTTCAACATTTTGTTACTGTGGTGGTTTGAAAGAAAATGGTCCCCAAAGGGAGTGGCACTATTAGGAGATGTGGCTTTGTTGGAGTAGGTGTGGTCTTGTTGAAGGAAGTGTGTCACTGTGGGGGCAGGCTTCGAAGTTTCTTTCCTCAAGCTTCACTCAGTGTGACAGTTAATCAACTTCCTGTTGCCTTCTGGTCAAGACGTAGCCTGTACCCTGCCATATTCCTCATCATGATAATGGACTGAACCTCTGAAACTGTAAACCACCACTTCAATTAAATATTTTCTTTGTCAAGAGTTGCTGTGGTCATGGTGTCTCTTCACAGCAATAAAAAGGCCTAACTAAGACATCTACTTGAAGTAAAAATGGTTGTCTGTGTGACTTCTTAAGCTTTCTTTCAATATCTCAGTAACTAGATACCAGACCCTCCCCAAAAAAATACTAAACCATGTTCATTTCTTGCCTACAATTAATATATCAGGGATTCACAAACCTATCAGCATCAAATAGAGCTGCTCTGGATTTTGAAGCAAACTAATCCTGGAGACTCCTAAATTCCCCACCTCAACTTTTAACTTTCGGAAATTTCCACATATGAATTCATCTTTGTGTATGTTTGCTTACTTGAATGAATGGGGTACTCCAGATCTGGATAGCTTCAGTCACATTTAAATGATATAGATAGTAGTTACTAATGATGTTCATCATTACTGGTAAAGAATAAACCATAGTACTGTTGAAAACAGCAGTAAAAACATAGTCCTACAATTTAAAGAGAAGAGTTGATACATTACTTATATAAGCATACTAATATCACTAAGGACCAAACTTTTCTTACAAACTAACTTTATTAGATTAATTAAATATTTTAATTAATTAAATCTTATTAGATACTGTGAAAAAACTGTTTCAACAAGGGATAGGAAAAATAATGACAGGTAAGATAACCTAGCTTTAAATATGCAGATATTTTAAGCAAAAATATAATATGAAAATAAAAAATGTTACTGGTCACTTACCAGGGCATAAAACTACCACAAACAAAATGAATTGTTTTTAATTATATCTAAAAATATACTCTAATTCATGACTAATAGGATAAGTTCTGCTAATTAATTTTAGAGTAATCATTTCAGTATTTTATAACTTTTAAATGAGTACTCACGTATAATACTCATACCTTTTCTGAATGTACCACATTTAAAGCTGCACTATGGGGAGCAGCAGATACATAGTCACTGTCATTAAACATTGTCACCATTATGTTCTGGTGTGTGAAAAAGTTAATAAGATCATTGATATCCGAGTCTGGTATTAGAAAATAAGAATAATAAAGAATTAGTTTAAGTAAGATACATAATAGACTTTTAATAACATTAGGAGATAATGCTCTTTCAAGGAGATCTTTTATCTTCAGCCTAGATATTGGTAAGAGCATTGGCTCTGTAGTCAGTAGGACAAGATTCAAACCCAAGTTGTACCACTTACACTATATATCCTTCAAGAAAGTTACAAGGATATTCTAGAACTTAGTTTCCTCCTCTGTCAAGGAGAAGTAAGTATAACTACTTTATAAGGACATTGGTTGTGACAATTAAATGACAGAATACATATGCAAGGCTTTGAACAGAACCTGGTAACTGTATAACTTTTATCTGCTGCCTACAGAAATATTAATAATCTATTTGGTCATTTTAATTGCACCAAAGTAGCCAAGTACAAAAATCAGTCTTCTACCTACATTCTTTAAATGGCCCAAAACCAAAAGACTCCTGTTTGTGTTTAAATGTATAGCATCATGTCTGATGAGTGGAAGCACTCCTGCTCTATCACCACAAAAGCCAGGAACCAAAACATTTGTGAATTAGAAAGAAACCCAAATCTCACAAAACCAAACACTCTCAGTAAATGAACATAATGACAAGGTAGATTGAGTACCAAACATAAATGCCATAAAAATGATGCTTTTCAGCTTCATGACACAAAATTTTCTCCTAACCAAGGACCTTAACTGATCTCTTAACTACCAGAGTGGCTGTATATTCAAAAAAGAACTACCCTACATGTGATGTAACCACGTAACTTATACTCTCAAAGAAGGGTAAAAAAATATCGTGTGTGTGTGTGTGTGTGTGTGTGTGTGTGCATGTGCTTGTGTGTATTGTATATACATATATGTTACATATGCATACACACACACAGAGACACAAATACGCATATAAGCTACATTTTGGACCAGTGAGTACAGATCCAAAAGCAAGAAACAATACTACAGAAATTAATGGAAGAGACAAACATTGAAAATACGAGAATTTCTACAGAGCAAGAACAGAAAGATTTGAGATACATATATAATTTTTAGATATACATAAAAAATATGAGATTGTATTGTATTGTATTGTATTCTAGCTACATAAAATACATATTAAAACTGAAGACAAGATTTTTAAATGAAAAAAGTAAACTAAAATTATCTCCTAATTGGAGGGACTGTCCATGCTAAATGCATCATTTTCAGAAAAGATTAAGATTATCATACTTAGCACTGTATTTTAACAGTAATGACTTCAAAGCAACATAGTTTCTGCAAGTCTTCAGACTACAGGCTATTTATGTAAGCAGGTGTTATAGGAAAGCTTATCATAAATAAATTAAATTCTTTACTAAGTTCTAATATTTTGAAAACTTAGAATCCTAATTTAAAATTAGCTCAAATCCATAAAAACATGAAAAAAACCTTTTTGCCAATTATACAGTAAGAATAAAAATAGTAAATACAAAATTATCAATGGCAAACTTAAGATATTCAGGTATAGATATTTATATGTAAGTAAGGTTTATTTTTTACTTATAACTAATTCTTTAAATAGTTCCTGATGAATCATTATATCTCAATGAGTATGTATAAATACTATAGCTCTTGCTAGGGAAAATTTTACAGCCTCAAGTTCATTAAGCTCATCATGAACTTTGAGGTAAAATGTGCTAGTAGGAACTTATTACTGTTTTTAAAAAGAATTTAATAATTATAAGCAGTATAAATTAGAATATTTTAAAAACTGCCAATTACATTTAAAACAAAACTTTATTTCTGATATTATTCCGAATCACTAAGATAAATATTTAATTTAGGTTTTACAATGATAGATCATGCTTGCTTTACTCTGCATTCCATCAACCCTTCACCCCCATCCCCAACCAACACACATTCACAGACCTTCACACACTCTCACCAGTAGAATTTTGAAGCAGCAGGTTTGTTTTATATTTATGAGGTTTATCTCCAGGTTTTAGGAAATACAAATCTGGAACGAGTTTGATGGGAACCACAGCATTCTTAAAAGAATGATGTACCAAAAACATAAAAATCTGAACTGCAAAAAAAATTAAAAGCAGAAGCAACCTGCAAGAAAAAAATAATAATATAGCTTAAGATACATTAGCATACAAATCTATCAAAGATCTTCCTTCACATTAATATAAATTCGATACTCAGACAATTAAAAAACAAAAACAAAAACAAAACCAAACAAGATGAACAAAAAAAGGAAAAAGAAAGAAAAAGAAAAACTTCCTAAAAGTCTATTTTCTAAAACTGACCCGATACAAATATTAGAGAAAAAGTTAAATGGGATATCAAAAATAAAGATTATTAAATTTTAAGTAAAGAGAAGAAAAAGTTATAAAAGTATATTTAGACCAGATTCCCTCTTAAATTATAGGATATATAAACATAAAATTGTTAAAGAACTAAGTATTGCCATAAATGTCTATGTTTCTATATTCCTGATGGAAGTGTTTCTTACTCGGACTCTATTCTAGCCATTTACTTTTCATACCCTAACAAAAATATTGTAAGCATAGGGAAGAAAATTAAAATACAGTGAAAACTCTACAATTTAAAATTTTCATCCTTATCACAATTTAACTACATTAACTGCTGCTGGTTCACTGAGATATTGTCAAACCATAATATATAAGATGCATATTATACTATACATATACCTGCCTATTACTATATTACATTACATATTGTAGTACCATGAATATATAGTAGTACAAAAGGACATTGTAGTATCATAGAGATTGTTACTTGTCTTATGAAGTATCTACAGATTATATAATGTATCTCAGTAGCAAGAGTTTAGATTATCAATTATTTATAATTTTTTATTTAATAATTTTAACTTCCAGTTAAACCACCTGTATTTTAAAAACCTGTATTTTGCTGAGCATGGTAATGCACTCATATAATCCCAGTCTTTGGGCAGCTGAAGCAGGAGGATTCAGAATTTGAGAGCAACCTCTGTTTGAAACCCTATCTCAAAAACCAAATAAACAAAATCATTCAATTATTTTAAATATTGTGAAATCAGCATCCCTTAGAACATGCTGTATTTAAATCTAAATCTGTAAGTTAGCAGAAAATATCATCCTGAGTGAGGTAACCTAGACTCAGAAGGACAAACATAGTATGTACTCACTCTTAAGTGTATACTAGATGTAAGGCAAAGTATAACCAGACTACAACCCACAGCTCCTAAGAAGCTAGCTAACAAGGAGGGGCCCTAAGAGAGACACATAGATGGCCCTGAGATCTACATGAGCAAACTGGGAGTGGGGTGGAGGGAATGGAGGGCAAAGAATGGGAGATGAGAGCATAAGGAAATGGGAGGGTCGATCTGGAACAGGGACAGAGTGGGAGAACAAGGAAAGACCATGATAAATGAAGACATCATGGGAATAGGAACAGGCAGGGTGCCGGGAAAGCTCTCAGGAACCCACAAGGATGACCCCACCTTGGACTACTGAGAGGGTGCCTGGTCTAGTGAATACCCTAACTGTCATCATAGAGCCTTCATCCAGTGACTAATGGAAGCAGATGCAGAGATCCACAGCAGAGCGCAAGGCTGAGCTCCGGGAATTCAATCAATGAGAGAGAGGAGGGATTCTGTGGGCAGGACATGTAGACTATGATGGGAAAACGTGCAAAGATGACCAGCCACACTAGTGGAAACCCATGAACTGAGAACTAATAGCTATGAAGCCTCCATAGGACTAGACTAGGCATTCTGGATATGGGAGACATTTGTTTAGCTTGAACTGTTTGGGGGGCCCCCAGGCAAGGGGATCGGGATCCGTCCCTGGTGCATGGGCGGGCTTTTTGGAGCCCAGTGCCTAGGATGTGACAACCTTGATGCAGAGGGTGGGGCTCGGACCTGCCTCAGCTGAGTGTGCCAGGCTCTGCTGACTCCCCATAGGAGACCTTGATTTGGAAAATGTGGGGATGGAGGGTGGGTTAGGGGGAAAGGCTGGGGGGTGGGAAGAGGGAAGGGGGGGATTTGTGGTTGGTATGTAAAGTGAATAGAAAATTTCTTAATAAAAAAATGAAAAAAAAAAAAGAAAGAAAGAAAGTCCGGGAGTAAGGTTTTTTTTTTTTCTCCCTCTTAGCATTTCTATGTCATGTGCTGATTATTACAGAGCAGGAACCTATAATGTTGTATCACCTGGGACTGTGTTATCCCAGTAACAATACCATGAAATGTTTATTGCATTTTTTTAAAACTGAATATAAAATTTATTGATTTATCTCTACCCACAAAAAAAAAAGAAAAACAAAAATCACGACAAGAATATATGGAAGCTTCAGATTAATGTTAAAATTTTATATTACAAAACCGGAAAAATAATTTCCATGGTGTTCTTACATGTTAACTATTCTTTGAGAGAATTATAAGAAATAGTTCCTAGTATATTTGACCATACAACATTTTTGTCTTGAACTCAATGTTTGCGTCCCCTCAAATTTACATAGTGAAGCCCTAATCCTTAGTCTGATGGTATCTAAAGACAGGAACTCTGAAGAGTAATGCGAATTAGATAAGGCCCTTATGATGGGATTAGCACCCTTTTAAAACTGACACCAACAAGCACGTGTTAGTGTGCTGGTTTGCATGTTCTTTCCAAACAAAAAAAGAAATAACTAAAGCATGCAACTAAATGGCATCCTTCTTCAAGGAAAGAAAAGAGCCTTTACTATGCTGACACCTGGGATCCCCAACTTCTAACCTCCAAAAACACACAGTTCATGAAATTTTATTACAGCAATCTGAATTAAGTCACTTTCATTGTTTTCCAGAGAATGTATTATCAAAATGATTTCAACTAAATAAATTTAAAATATGCTGACTTAAATAAACATTTTTTTTTTCAGGACAAGCGATATAGAAACAAATCAGATGCTTGACTAGCACTTGTTTGATACTAAATAAATTTGGTCAAAACCTCAAATAACTCCAGAATATTTCAGACATTTATGAATGCTCTTATTATTAAATTTTATTCCTACAATCATTTTGGCTCTAACAAGACAGACATATGGTATATTAAAGCAGGAAATATAATTTCCCAAGGTCATTATCAGAATGAGGAGAAGGGGTATTAACTGAGAGAGAATAAAATTATGTAGAGAATTTTTAATTCATAGGTTTACTAGCTATATAGCTTTCTTTGTATTTCAGTTTTCTTCATCTGATAAACAGGGATAAAACTTAACTTTCCTGCTGTTTAATAAAAACAATTATAAAAATTAATGAATGGAAAAATTATGAAAAGCTACAAATGCAAAATAAAATTTAAATATAATGACAAAACTCAAAAATTAGACATTAGATAGTAATACTTGTCACTTCATCATTGTAAAGATAAGACAACAGATACCAGTTTAGATAAAAAGAGTACAGGGATTGGCTGGTGGTAAACACCTTTAATCCCAGAGGGATTAGGAGGCAGAGACAGGTGGATGTCTGTTAGGTGAAGGCCAGCCTGATGCACATAGTGAGTTCCATGCCAGCCAGTGCTACACAGTGAGACTCTTGTCTCAATCAATCAATCAATCAATCAATCAATATGAATAAAATATAAAGTACAATGAGTCTGTGATAAAATTACTGTACCTTTTGATACTGTGAAATTGTCATGTTAATCTTTCAAAAATACAAAGCTGTGTACATGTCATTATTTAAAAGTTCAGACAGCAAATCCAATTTGCAACCTCAAAAGGACAAGTTTTCAGAAGAATGATAATTACACTTACACTGAGCGCACTGATTTGCTTTCTCGTTTCAATGTGAGGAAATGAAACTTTGCTATTGTAGACACTTGCTGTTTCCAAAGGCTCATGGTGCTCACTAGAGAAGCTTTTGTTTCAGAAAGAATAAGTAAACTCTGTTCCATTTCATCAAAAGATTTTGAGTCCATTTCTTCTTCCAGGGGCTGCTGTGTAAATACGCTATAATCTACTTGCCAATAAAATTAAACAAACAAACAAAAATTCTGGAATATGTTTGGAATACAAAGATTAAAAACTAAGACATGTCAACTTTACAGAATGAATCTGGCAGTGATGTGGAACAAAAATGGAACTCTTATACACTTTGTCAACATCTATTCAAGTTGAACACGTGCTAAGTTTCAATCATAAAATTCTCAGCTCACATTCTCATCTTGTACTACATAGCTCCAGCTTCGCTCTTTGCCACACCACACAAGATGCTCTTGGCAAGGTCACTAGTGTCTTCCCCACTACCAAGCCCCTCGTTATCCCGTTTCCAAAACTATTTTCTTTCCTCACTTTACTCTGTATGCTATTTGACAATTAAATGTCCACTTTCTCTTTCCCCAAAGACAGCTTTTTCTCAAATTTCCCTTCTCTGTTCTTTAATGAAGAAAGAAAATTCTAATTGTCAGCCCTTCTCTTGCTCCTTGACTGCTTACCATCAGGGGTTGCCCTTTATACCTCTATATTCTCCCACCAAGTGTTCTTACCTATTTACATAAAACAGTATCTTTGTGACTTCAGAATTTCCATGTCTAGCCCTCACATCTTCACTTAGCTTCAGATACATGTCAAACAATGACAGTAAAAATGCATCCTATCTTTACATAACCCTATCCTTCTCTCAGGAAGTAGCAATCCTGCATCAGGTTCCCAAAGCAAAAACTTGAGATTGATTCTTGATCCCTCCCTAAGAATCCTCAGCAAATCATTATTGCTGAGATCAATACAACACAAACCCACTTCTTGCAGATTTTACTGCCATCCTAATTCAAAGATTTACACACAAGTTTCCTCACTGATCTGCTCTTCTTTCATAGTACAATTATCATTCAATAATTAGAAACATTTTTTTCAGTGCTGGACACAAACCCAGAATCTTCGAGATGCCAGACAAGTGCTCTATAACGGAGCTACCTTCCCAACCAAGAACGTGTTCACTAAAACACAAATCAGGACTTACTAAGTTATTCCTTTGCTCTACAACCCTTTGACATTGTACTAAAAAAATTAAAGAAAGCTCTTCTCAGATACTCAGAAGCAAAACATGACCCAGCTCTTGGGGTACTCTCCGACATCAATGTAATATTACTTTCTTCATGGTTCCTGCCATGGTGACCTGAGTTTTCATACTTCAAAGACATCTAATTAATGTCTCAACAACTGCAAAGTAGAAATTTTCTTTATATAGTACATTTTGTCCTAAAATACTTGCATGTCTGGATTTTTATGGTAATTGACATCTCAGTTCAAATATCTTCTCAATGAAGTCCTCCCTGACAATAAAACCTTCCAAGAATATCATATCATTTCCTTCATAATTTCTATCACTATTCACAAATACTTCAGCTACTTATTTACTTCTGTCTTTGGTTCCACAAAACAACACAAACTTCATAAAGTTGCATAATTTATTTGCTTATAAAATTTTTTGTCTTGTCCAGTTCACTGACTGATATTTTTAGTTCTGTTTTTACCTGCTTGGTCAATCTCTGCTTCAACTTCTAGCTTTAAGAATACATCTTCCAATGTTGTCATGGAAACACCATAAGAAATAACACCCAGATTTGAATGAATGTCTAGAGCAGAAAACAAACCTAGAGGAAAGAAAAACACAGGTCGAATGGTATAGAGCTCTCATAAGTCATGCAGAAGGCTTACGAGATGGCTCAGCAGTTAAAAGCAAATATGCTCTTACTGAGGACCCAAGTTCAGTTCCTTGCACCAATGTTGGGGTAACTCACAACTCTAGCTCATGGGAATCTGATGCCTCCGAGAAGCCTACACAGGCACCTGGATTCACATACAAATACCCTCTCCCCACACACATAATCTAAAATAAAATTAATATAAGTTGACCTATAACACCACTCAAAAATAATACAAATTAGTCTAAAATACATTCAAAAACGGGTATAAGGCAGGCAGGCAGGCCCAGTAATTCTTGTCTGTGACCTCAGCACTCTAGAGGCTGAGGCAAGAGGACTAGCATGGAATTAAGAGCAGCCGGCAATACATGGTGAGGTCCAAGCCAAGAAAGAAAGAGAAAGAAAAAGAAAGAAATAAAAAAAGAAAGAAAGAAAGAGAGAGAGAGGAAGAAAAAATTAGATAATTATTAAATTTAGTCAGCATAGTGGTACTCAAAGATTTTGGTCTCAGGATACTTTTAACATTATTATAAATTCCAAAGAATGCCAAGGAAATTTTATTTATGGAAAAATATTAGAACTCCATTATGTTATAAATTAAAATTAATAAATATTTATAGCACTTAAATGATAATTCTAAATTAAAATAATTACTTTGTAATTTATTCTGAAATTACAAATTACTTGAAAACATGCACAAAGCCTCCCTACACACATGTACACCAAAACCAAACAACCACAACAACAAAAAACACAGACATACGCATATTGTCCTCAGGAAACCCACAACAAATTCTGGCTTTTTTTGACACAGGGTTGGCCACTGTAGAACTGGCTGGGTTGCTCTGGGACGTGCTATGCAGACTAGATTGGCCTCACACCTGTAGCCATCCTCCGGCTGCCTCTGCCTCCCAAGTGCTATGATTACAGACGGGCACCACCAAACCAAGCCTTAATTAACTCTTTTTCTTTTTTTTAGTTTTTCGAGACAGGTTTCTCTGTGTAGCTTGGTGCCTGTCCTGGATCTCACTCTGTAGCCCAGGCCGGCCTCGAACTCACAGAGATCCACCTGGCTCTGCCTCCCGAGTGCTGGGATTAAAGGTGTGCGCCACCACCGCCTGGCTAATTTTTTTCTTAACAACATAAACATAATTCTCTTTATTTGCATTGAATATTTAAATTAACAAATTATAGTTACATACTATTTGTAAAAAGATAAAAACAAGAAGCACACACATTAGTATTCAGTATTTCAGGCTCAAAGACTAGATAAAGTAAAAAACTACAAGTTCTGGCAGCTGGGACTATTACATAGAAAAATCATCAAAAAACCTATTCCCAAAACAAAAGTCCTAGTCAATCAAGAAACTGAAAAGTAAAAGTATACCTGAAAATTTGTCCATGTCTTTGAAAGGCAAGCTATACACAAGCTGTTGGTCATTCTGTTGCAGTAAAGTAGCTGCAGGTATGTGCTGCCTAACCAGTGAAGAAAGTGATTCTGTGGCACAGTATCTGTCAATGTACATGCTAGAGAAAGCCAAAATCATGATTTTTATGATTATTCCATAAACAACCAACACTAAATTCTGAATGTTTAAATTGTATCACTAACATAGTTAAGGCACAATATAGCAAGCCCTAAAAGTAGTAACAGCAGGTCAAGCACAAATACAAATAGAGTAAAGTCAGAGAAGAATAAGTGTTACCTCAGGCGGTAGCCGATTCCCCATTTACTCTTTAGGAAAATTGAAGAACCAACACATTTCAGCATTCCTTGTGATATGACAGCTTTCCTATCTACAAAGTGGAATTCACAATTCAATGGCTAAGTTAATTAGCATACATTCAAGTATTATATCATTAATCATCACAACAACATTATGAGGAAGACACTAGAATATCATCACCTATTTTTTTCAGATGAGAATATTGAGAAGACAAATACACATTGTTTAGACATGTTTCGCATATCTACTACCATAATGAAGTCAGGAACTGTACTCAGGCAGCCTAACTCCAGAGTGCATACCCCACATAGCTCAGACTCTTCTTAAAGGAACTTATAGTACAGGAGTTTCATAATTCCTGTATAACCAAATGTACAAAGAAAGGAAACATAATAACAATAAAAACATTAGTTCATTGGATTCTTTTGATAGAGATACTACTGAAGAGATGAGTGAACTTATCCATTTATTATACTATACAAGCAACTAGAAAAAGAAGTTATAGTAGTTCAAACTCTCAGACCTTTGTTCTAGGTGTTAAAAAACCAATTCTAACATAAACCTGGACTCTGTGTGTGTCCATACAAAACTGCACATAAATGGTTAACAGGCCAGTGAAACCTGCCTTAGAATGATCTGCTTATAAAGCTCGCCCTTGACTAGTACCTGGGAATCTGGATGGAGGAAGATTCCTATTAGTGTCAAAAACTCTACACACACACAAATATAGTTTATGCTGAATGCTTGTTTTCCTTTAAGGAGTCTAGAATTGTTCTGTGTTATGAAGTCTTGAATTGCTCTGTTAGGAAGAGTAGCTCTATGACCAGTACCAACAGGAATCATGGATACTGAGTCTCTAATAAACTATAAGACAATATTTTATAAATATGGTACAAGTAAGTTACGGAGAAATTAAGGGACTCTGGGAATCTGTGCCTGACTTCCTCCAGATTGTGCCTCATATGATTTAGCCCTTTGCCAATTTTGCTTCACAGCCTTTTGCTCTAATAAATTAATATATAATGAGTATGGTAATATGGAAAAATCTTATATGAGTTCTTTTGGGAACTCACTGAAACAGGATGATTTGGGAAACACTGAACACAGAAATATATAATTTTTCATTTTTAAAAATATTTTTGTTTAGACTGTACACCATGATATAATTATTCCTTGGGATTTAGCATTTCCATGTTTATCTCTCTTCAGGCTTGTGAACTTATCTTATAAAGTAAAGCAAAAATCTCACCAGCAAGAATGTCAGCTTCATCCATAAAATGAGTACTGAATACTGTCACTCTGTTAGCTTTTCTGTATTTTAAAAGATTCCAAACAATGTGACGAGAGCAGGGGTCCATTCCTGCTGTTGGTTCATCTAGCAGTAGTATCTGAGTGAACATAGGTATAAAAAAAAAGCAAGAAAACCAAATATTTAAAATTTATGTGGACACTGGAAAATTTCTCTATTTCAAGTTAATATTTTCACCCGAAAATCTGTTTTTCACTCTTATATAAAGTTTGTATAAATGTTTAAAATTATAAGTGAATCTTTTCTGTGGTTACTTATATATAAGATACTGGTATATCAATCGGACAAATAAAGTGAAAAAATATTAAGTATATTGCTATATATAATTGAATCTGCATATACAGCAAGTGATTTTTTAGAGGATGTCCTGTATCATTTCAAGGTAAGTAAGCATTTTCAAGAGACGAGACATTTATTCTTTCTATTTTTTTAGGGGAACTTTTTATTAAGATAGACTCTTACTGTATAGTCTAGACCGGCCTTGAACTTATGACTCAGCTTCTTAAGTGCTGGATTACAGGCATGTACCACCTCGTCTGGCTTCAAATTGTTTTTAATTTAAAAAACATGATAGTTTATCCATTCTTCAGTTGAAGGGCATCTAGGTTGTTTCCATGTTCTGGCTATTACAAACAATACTGATATGAACATAGCTGAACAAGTGCTCTTGTGGTATGATTGAGCATTCCTTGGGTATATGCCCAAGAGTGGTATAGCTGAATCTTGGGGGAGATTGATTCCCAATTTTCTAAGAAAGCGCCATATTGATTTCCAAAGTGGTTGTACAAGCTTGCATTCCCACCAGCAGTGGAGGAGAGTTCCCCTAGCTCCACATCCTCTCCAGCATAAGGTGTCTTCAGTGTTTTTGATCTTAGCCATTCTGACAGGTGTAAGGTGGTATCTCAGTGTTGTTTTGATTTGCATTTCGCTGATGATTAGGGATGTTGAGCAATTCCTTAAATGTCTTTCAGCCATTTGAGTTTCCTCTGTTGAGAACTCTCTGTTTAGTTCTATAGCCCATTTCTTAATTGGACTGTTGGGCATTTTGATCCAGGCAGTGGGAAGGGGTCCTGTGCTCATTGCATGAGTTGGCTGTTTGAAACCTGGGGCCTATGCAGGGTCGCTTGGCTCGGCCTGGGAGGAGGGGACTGGACCTGCCTGGACTGAGTCTACCAGGTTGATCTCAGTCCTCGGGGAAGGCCTTTGCCCTGGAGGAGGTGGGAATGGGGGATGGGCTGGGGGGAAGGGGAGGGGGATGGGCTGGGGGGAAGGGGAGGGGGTGGGAAGAGGGAGAACAAGGGAATCCGTGGCTGATATGTAGAACTGAATTGTATTGCAAAATAAAAAAATTTAAAAAAAAAAACACGATAGTGGGTGCTTGCAGAAAGTACAGGTGATAAAAAATTCAGAATCCATCCTGATCCCATGCTACAGTAGAAAGGAGGAACACAGCAGGAGAGTGGTTTCCATAGGCTCTATGTCATAAACACATACATGAGCTTTTTAACTATGCATAAGGCAAAGTTGCTTCTCTGTTTCTACAAGCTAGGGAACAAACACATATAAAATCAGTGCACCCAGATAGTGGCTAACTTAATTATCCCTTTAATTTTTGTCTTGTTTTAACTTTTTAAAAATCTATTTATTATTTTATATGTATGAGTGTTTTGCATGCATGCACGGCTGTGCACTTCATGTATACCTGGTGCCCCAGAAACCAGAAAAGTGTATCAGATCCTCCTGGAACTGGAGTGAGAAACTGGAGTGAGTTACTATGTGGGTGCTGAAAAACGAACACAGGTCCCCTGGAAGAGCAGTCAGTGCTCTTAACCACCAAGGTACATCTCCAGCCCCATAACCTTTTATATCTAATACAATTTAAAATTATCTCACCAGTGAAATTAATACTATATTTACCTTTGGATTCCCAAGAACTGCAATTCCTAAAGACAGCTTTCTTTTTTGGCCCCCACTTAATTTTTTTGCTTGGTTATCTTTGATGGCTTGCATGTCCAAATCCAGTAAAACCTTTTGCACCTGTAAAAGTAAAGTGTGAACAATGTCATTTTAACAACCATATAATTTCCATAATCATCAAAATTAGTTTTTATATATCTTAAGTTTTATGTATCTTAAGTTTTGAAGTATTATTTTAAGCATCATTTAAGCAGTATAATTTTTAAATTAGTTTTAATATCAACTTAAAAATGTTAGGATGTGCTTAATTTTTATGACTATTATACATAATTTTGGAAATAATAAGTAACAAGGTTCTTGGAGGAAGTCTGTTTCAATTTTGTGCCTTGCTGGGTAATGGGGAAGGGAAAAAGATGAGTCTGAAGGCTCTGTGTGTACTGAGGCAGGGAAAGTGATGTGCAGAAGAGGGGTGAGGGCAGAGCAGATGAGAGGAAGGGAGGGAAAAGTATCTTCAAGACGAAAACAGAATTATTCACATGTGCTAAGGTATGTACTCCACATCCATCTAATTCTTCATATTTTCTGTTTACTGGCCCAGACAGGTTTTATATGTTTAGATTTTCAAGCATATTTATTGCACAAATATTACAAAGTATATTAATTTATAGGAAATACAGTGATGGTTTATATATGGATAACATACTTCTTGTATTATATTGTTGGCTGGGATTCCTTTGATTGAAGCCAAAATTGATAAATTTTCTTCTACTGTCAAAACATCAAAGTTTATATCTAACTGTGGACAAATGCCAATCATTTTTCTTGCTTCAAACATTTCATCTATTTCAGAGACTCTGTGTCCATATATAGAAGCAAAGCCTAAAAGCAAAATATTTATATTTACATTAAAGACATTGAGTGTTAAAAAAATTCATGTTTTGATGTAACTAATAATTTACTCATTTTGTTACAACAAAATGTTACAACATATGCAAAGCCAGAATTAATATAAAGTTAGAAGACATAACATTCTCATTTAGATAGTATTGGTGGTATGTTTTCACTTATATTTGAAACTCATTTTCCTTCATTTCCAGGCCATATTATATAGTGGAAAGAACAATAAACTACAGGCTTAACATGAAACATCTATATAACTACAGTGACACTATTTATATTTATGGTTCATAAAGACTTCTTTCAACTTCAGATACTATGAGATAATGAAGTAAGATCTACAAATTTTGCACAAGCTGGCTGTATGATCTTGAACATAATGTCTTGAATTCCAGCTTTCTTATTTCTCAAATGAATGATAATACACTCCACTTATGAACTGTTAAATCACGTGATAATGTATGGTGAACTCTAACAAAAGTCGTATGTCTAAAGTATAAGATATTACAACTAATGTCAGAGAACATCGCAAATAAAAACAAAGAACAGGTCACACTAATTTCAAAGTTCAAGTCTTGTTTACAAAGTTGAAATGCAGATTCAATATTATCTGGTCCCTTTATGATAAAATTTACTTCACTGACAATATAGTAATTGCAGAAACATGAGAATTTCACACAGAGTTTACACCTATAAAGCAATCGCAGATCTAGATTATACCTTTGAGGTACTGCTTCTAAAATTTTATTTTAGAAGATAGTGTTGATATTTATCATTCTTTCCTTCATCTGCATATTGAGATTTTGTGTTTTTTTCCAATATCAATTTAATTTCCAATTAGTTACTTACTGACTTATTTTCTCATGTAAGTAAGGAATAAGGACCTGTACACATATAAACATGTGATGGAAATAGGTATATTAAATAAATAAAAAATAAAGTTAATCAAAAAAGTAGTTAAAAATTTAATTTTTTTGTACTTTATTAAATATCATGGGACCAATTTCTTATTTTAAAAAAATAGTGTATATAGTAAAAAAAAAAAAAAACAAAAAAAAAAACTTCTTTATACATGTAGAAATAGCTATTCCAAATCACTGCATAAATCATCTAGTATACATGTAAAGAGACAAATAATTGCTACATACTGTGACTCCTTTGTTAATAATGCTTACAAAATTTTAAGATTTTTTTTTTCTAAGTGAGAAAACTCTTACCATCAGAAGGTGGGCACAATCCACAAAGAATATTCATCAGTGTACTTTTTCCTGTTCCACTATGACCCAGTAATGCAGTAATTTGACCTTCATATATGTCAAATGACAAATCTAGTTCAGGGAAAAAGAGAAGGCTCAAATGTGTTTTTAATTTCTGTTCAGCTATATATGGCAATTCATAATTCCAAGCAATGTTAAGGAAGACAAATTTCAATACATAAAGGTAACAACATAGTTTATGCAGTTAAGTAGCATCAACATAGTCAGTGGTTTAAATAACAGGAAATGTAAATAAACTGTTATTAATTTGTTCTGACACTAAGATTTAAGGTATACACAAAGTATTTGAAGGTTTTCTGTGTACTGACTTTTAAAAATTATCAAGGAAATTAAAAGAAAATTTTATCTCACAAAGGTATCTGAAGACATGTTAAATACAGTGGAAACAAAAAGAACAAAACAAGGAGTTGATACCAGAAGCACAGGAATAGCTAAGAGAATACGTAAAAGGTTAAATTTGTACAATTTTTCTTATTTTCATTTTATGTGCACAGATGTTTTACCTGCATGTGTCAGATCCCTTGGAAGTGTAAGTTACAGACAATTGTGAACTGCCATGTAAGTGCTGGGAATTGGACTCAGGTCCTCTGGAAACAAAGCCAGTGTTCCTAACTACTAAGCCATCTATCTCTCCAGCCCCTAAGAGTTCAATTTAATGAATTATGTACAACTAGATGGCTCTATAATCAACTGAAGGAGGACAGATATGAACAACTCAAATGACAAAGCAGGAATGAACTAGTCAAGAAACGACCCTAAGACTGAGAGAAAGCTCCTGGTAGGAAGCCTCACTGTTCACTCAGCCATGTAAGGCTGACTGACTGATTAGAACTTTCATGATCCGGAGAGGTTGAAATGTTGCAGGTCCAGAGCCTAATTATGATTTATCTTGGGCTACTGTGTGCCCCTGTAATAGTCATTCCTTCCCCACATCTGTGTTTGACCTAGTGTCCCTGTGACTAACAGGGAAAATCCTTTGAAATGTATTACTAGGCAACTAGCTTCCAGCAACCAAAAAGCTAAGAGTATATCAGCTAGCACTTGAGGCCTATATCTGTCCACCACCCTGCTTTCTACTTGAAAATAGAAACACTGCTGAGTTTGTGTGCTTTGTTACTACCCTGGAACATGAAATTTGAGGTAATCTAAATCTGTGTTCCTGGGCCAGAGTCACTCATATTTGGCTCCAGAATAAACTCTCCTAATCCTCTGAGTGAGAGCTGTGTTTCTGCATCCACAACTGAAATGTAAAAGAGGAAGGAGAGGGAAGTCTCATATCCCAAGTCAGTAGCTCAGGCTAATGATGGCAGTGAGTTAGTTGTGGTGGGGCACTGAGGTGGCAGAGAGAGGAGGAATCAAGAGTTCAAGACCATTCTAGGCTTTATGGCAAAACCTTGTTTCTTAAAAAACGAACAAATTAAAACTGTGGGATCTTAAAAGAATAATGTAGGAAACATTTAGTAAGAAACTTGTAACAAGATCATGAATATAATTACCTCAGAGGAGCTCAAATATACCAATAATCTGTGCACACATACCTATGTCAACCAAAATAGTTCAGTAAAGTATATATTTCCTATATGCTCATTAATACACATCATGAGTCTTTGTAATTTTAATTATCGCATTGTGATTTTAATTTGTATTGCCTTAATGAATAATATTTAACATAATTTCATGTGCCGATTTGCTACCCATTTTTTTTTCACTGGTAAAACATGTTTAAATAGTTTATCCATTTATTACATGGCCTCCTAGGTAGCTGTCAACTGGACACATCCCCAAGTTTTTGAGTCTCAATTGATAGACTGCCTCCCTCACATTGGCCTGTGGGCATGTCTGTGGGACCTGTTCTTGATGATTGGTATGGGAGGGCCCAGCCCACAGTTGACAGTGCCACCTCTGGGCAGATAGTCCTGGGTTATATAAGAAAGCTGAGCCAGGGAAAGCAAGCCTGCATGCAAAGTACCTCCATGGTTTCAGCTTAGCTCCTGCCCTGACTTCCTTCACTGATGGACTGAAGTGTAAGATGAAATAAAACCTTTCTTCCCCAAGTTGATTTTGCTCCCATTGGTTAACATATAAAGCTGCATTGGCCTATGGCAAGGCAGAATAAGGTTAGGCGGTACATTCAAACTGAAGACGGAGACAAGGGTGGAGTCAGGAGAGACACCAGCCTGAAACCCAAGGAACAACAAAATGTCAGCAGACCAGTAATGTCATGGCCATGCAGCAACATATAGATCAACAGAAATGGGTTAATTTAAGATGAAAGAGCTAGCTGGCAGAAGCCTGAGCCATAGGCCATACAGTTTGTAATTAATGTTTACATTTGTGTGTTTACTTGGGACTGAGCAGCCGTGGGACAGGGTGAGACACAGGAAAACTTCCAGCTACATCTTGTGTTCCATTGTGGGGCAAGAATTTCTACCTAAAACCTGAGAAAGCTTTAAAAAAAGGGTTCTAAAACAGAGCCAAGAGCAGCTTCCCAGTTTGTGTCTCTCATGTGAGCTGCAGCACAGAGATGCAGCATTTGAGCTTGAGCACAGCATTGTGGATTCCTGCCACCATACACCAAGGTGTCGCTGTGTGGCGGGTTTAGCTTTTGCTAGTACAGGAAAAAAAAAAAGTTTCTGGGCTACAAGCTACTTGATGGAGGCACAGACCCACTGCTTCCCAGAGCTGGTGGTGAGCATGGCTCCCAGAGCTGGCAGTAAACGTACCTAGGCCATGATGGGAAACCTAACTGAGCAGAGTCAGCCAAAGCTGCTATGCAGCTTAGCAGTTTAAAATCTCTCCTGGTCAGAAAAGGATTATAGATACATAGTAAGACAGATACAGATGGAATAAACCTCTAAACAGTTTATAGTGTGTGTAAAAACGTACATAGACTTGGAAAAGAGAGGAAAATGAATAAAGGCAGTTATATAAAGAAATAAATAGTTTTAAAAAATAAAGTCTTTAGAGACAATAAAGTAATATAAAAGAAATAGCCACATAAATATGGAAAATACAGAGAGCTGGATTATGTATATTGTGTTTTCTTTAAATTTTTTGACTGTTAATTAGCTAAATGCAGAAAGACATTTGATTGTAAAGATGGCTAAATTATGTATATATATATATATATATATATATTTTAAAGGTATCTTGACTTCAAACTTTGGATCTAAGGATATGTTGCTTTAGAAAGGAGGCTCTGCTTTTGTTTCCACAGGAAGCAAGAGGCTGTGGATTTGTTTCTGGTTAAGATGGATCAGATTTGATTAAGTGAGACCTCCTGAACCTTGACAGATGGTAACTATCAACAAATGTTAGCCGGCGTTGGTGGCGCACGCCTTTAATCCCAGCACTGGGAGGCAGAGCCAGGCGGATCTCTGTGAGTTAGAGGCCAGCCTGGTCTACAAAGCAAGTTCCAGGAAAGGCGCAAAGCTACACAGAGAAACCCTGTCTCGAAAAAACAAATAAATAAATAATAAAAAAACTTTAAAAAATTAAAAAAAAAAAAAAAGTGCTGGAGAGATGGCTCAGAGGTTAAGAGCATGGTCTGCTCTTCCAGAGGTCCTGAGTTCAATTCCCAGCAACCACATGGTGGCTCACAACCATCTGTAATGAGATCTGGCACCCTCTTCTGGCCTGCAGGCATACATGCAGACAGAGCACTGTATACATAATAAATAAATAAATCTTTAAAAAAAAAAAGGAAGAAATACAGATTAATAATAATTACTTATCTATGATAAACTTATAGTCATGTTAGTTTTCTAGGTATATATAGATATATTTCAATTAGGTAGGTAATCTTCAAACACTTCAAAGACCTACAGAATATGGCATTTAAAATGTTTTAAAAACTTAGACTTTTCTGGACAGTGAGACATATCTGCTCCCGGCAGCACCAATTTACTTCGAGGAGGAAGATGGGCATCAAAGACACTCCATATGGAGTTTATCTTCTTCTTGGCAAAACTGGCCATTTGGGCAAGAAACTGTTCTTGCCTGGAATGCTTGACAGTATATTGTATAAATTGGACATGCAGGATTCGTGGGAAAGTGACCACTAAGCTTTGTCAAAACAAGGTGAGATGGTCCTTCAGGTTCCTGCTTCACAGAAGATACTGTCAGACATTCTGCAGGACATAGAGGAAAGCGACTGATGAATTTTGCCAATAGGTAAGACAATCCTTCAAATTTTCTGCTTCATAAAAAAGTCTTCCAGAGACTCTAGACCTGCAGGCTGAAGATGAATGCCTCAATGTTGCAGAGGAACTTTGGGTGACTGCCCAGACAGCCAGATGTCTCTGTCATTTCTAGAATTTTGGAAGTTGCTTATAATGCATTTCCCGTTTACTTAGGGAATATTATATCCTTCTGGGATCTTTGATGGAGTTGACGACTAGAGTGTTATAATTATAGTTTTCCTTAGTCATCATAAAAGATAAATTAGGTATAAAACTTTGTACTCACAAAAATAGGGGATGATAGAGTATTTTCTAATTTTGCCAAATACAAATAGACTAGCTAGTGTAACTGTAATTATTGCTTGATAATTGTTTTGGTGTGTGTAATTTCACTATGTTAAAGTTAAAACCTTCCTTTTTTATTAGAAAGAAAAAGGAAAGTGTTGTGGGATGTCTTTCTGTATGCTGTGAGTATATATTGCTCCCATTGTTTAATAAATAAAGCTGCATTGGCCTATGGCAAAACAGGTTGTAGCCAGGCAGGAAATCCAAGCAAAGATATATAGAGAGGAGAAAGGCAGAGCTGGGGTAGATGCTGCAAGCCGCCACCATGAGAAGGAAGATATGAGAGAAGACGTAATGCCACGAAGCCACGTGGCAAAACATACATTAATAGGAATGGGTTGAGCTAAGTTGTAAGAGCTAGCTAGCAAGAAGCCTGAGCCATAGCCCATACAGTTTGTAATTAATATAAGGCTCTGTGTGTTTACTTGGGACCAAGTGATTACAGGACCCAGTGGGAGACAGGAAAACTTCCAACTACACTTCTGTTTTCTTATTTTGCATTTTGAGGCATTTTAAAATATTCTAGATAAAAGTGCTTTGTTGACATAGGATTTACAAACCTTTCTTCCAATCTATTACTTTTTTCACTTCCTTAGCAGTATCTTACAAAGAGCAGAAGACTTTTTCAATCGGGTACAATTTGTGCTTTTGGAACCATAACTATAAAACTTCTGTTTAACCAAGTCTCAAAATATTTCTCCTAGTTTTAATTCTTTAAGTTTTATTGTCATAAGTTTTGTATTTGGTTGTATGACCCAATTTCCACTAGGTTTTGTATACAGTGCTCAGCATGGATCACAGTTCATATTTTTCTAGTTTTGTTTTAAACTTTATTGAAAATTTAATTCTTATAAAAATGTAAGTAATATTTCAGCTGTAGCTGGAGTTTTTCTATGTCCCAGCTGGCCAGCAGTTGGGACAAATCTCTCCCACTCGCATCCCCCAAGTAAGCACACAGAGGCTTATATTAATTATAACTGCTTCGCCATTAGCTCAGGCTTATTACTGACTAGCTCTTACACTTAAATTAACCCATAATTCTTATTTATGTTTAGCCATGTGGCTTGGTACCTTTTCTCAATTCTGCCTTGTCATCTTGCTTCCTCTATGTCTGGCTGGCAACTCGTGACTCGGCCCTTCCTCTTCCCAGCATTTTCTCTTCCGCTGGCCCTGCCTATACTATCTGCCTGGCTACTGGCCAATCAGTGTTTTATTAAACCAGTGTACAAGGGCATTATCCCACAGCATTCTGTGTTCTCTATTTCACTGCTTTTTCTATTTCTTTTATGCCAAGAAAAAAGTCGTGATTACTATAATCTTGAAGCAAGGTAATGATAAACTCCAAATCTGTCGTTGTTGTTGTTCACATTTGTTTGGGGAATTCTAAGTCATTTAATTTATACATAATTTTTAGAATTCACTTTTCAAAATGAACAAAAAAGTCTAACAGAATTTTGATTGAGTGTGAATCTATAAAATCTGTATAGAATTCACACCTACACATTCATTCTTCCAATCCTTAAACATGGTATTTCTGTCTAGTTCTTAAAGCTTTGTCAGGAATGTTCTGTACTTTTTAAGATATAAGTCTTCTACATTTTTCTCAGATTTATCTATAAATGTATAATATTTTATGCTATAGTGAATACTGCTTTTTATTTTAATTTTCAATTATTTGATGAGGGGATGCAGACACACAACTGATTTTATATATATATATATTTATCTTGGACCCTGTCACTCTTCTAAGCACATTTTTAGTTTTACTATATTTATTACAGAGACTGATCATTTCATCTAAAAGTAAGTTGATTTCATTGGTTCCTTTACAACCTGGGTATCGTTATTTCTTTCTCTTGCTTCTTGGCATTGGCAGTAACTTCCAGTTGAATAACTCACATTGGAGGCAATACCTAACTTTTAATGTCAAGTAAAACAATTAAAGAATCATTTATCATTAATAGCACTGCAGCCAGAAATGATAGACTCATATATTGGGCCTAATTTAAATTAAGAATTTGCTTATGCTCATCAAAACACACTGTTCAGAACCAAAAGGCATGCTTCAAATTAGAATAGGATATCTGAATACCTTTATCCAACACAAGCCATGAATCTAAAGTATTAAAAATGAAAAATTTAAATAGGTACTTTAGAAAAAAGAACATTCAAATGCCCAATGAAGGAATGATAAGGAGCACTATGTATTGGGCCAATGTAAAATAAAACTATACTAACATACCACTGTACCCTACCAGAGTAAAGTCACATAGATTAAAAATGTCAGTGTATGTGTATTTTACTGATCCTGGAAGATATTGACATATTGCTAAATGAACCCCAATTCTCAAGATAGTTCATCACAACAAACAGAATCTTAAAAAGAGATAACTAATATATATACATGTACACAATAATAAAGTGTAAAAGAACAGAATATAAACTGGTTCAAATAGTTGGGTATTCCCATGTTAACAGATATCACTTTCTGGCTTTATTAACTTCCATGTTGTAAGTTCTATTATCAACATAGGTCACATAAAGTATCTATAATGGCAAGACAGAAAATCTTAACAGTTAGTTTAAACTTCTCCATTTGTACTATGATGTATTGGACTAAATTCTGGGCAGGGTACTTACTTCTCAAAGCCTCCACATTTTCATTTTTTTTTCTATAAGCCTTCTGAATACCACTTATTCTGAAAAACACAGATTTATATTAGAAATATACACAAAAATGTATGCTTACATGTGTTTACACATATGATATTTTTATCCAAGCTGTCTTAATTGCCTTAAGATGTACCTTTTAAATTCTGAACTAGCTATACATCTCTAGCAATATAAGATACACTCCACACTATTTAAGATAGTGATGTACACATGTACCTCGGGTAACAGATATTCAAATTTGGAGAAAAAAATGGATGGGTGGAACTAGAGGGATATTTTATAATCACATGTTCAAAACAAGAATAAATTTGCATTATTGTTCAAAAAATGGAGGAGGAAAGAAAAGGCTGAAATATTTAATAGGGAAAAATAATAAACCACCTTCCTGCTAAAACAAAAAAAAACAAAGAAAAGTGACATTAAGGACACAATTATCTAAGAAGCTACAAAAGTACACTGCTGCTCTCCATTTTTTGTATCATTCACTCCTTTTCATGCTCAGATAACTTCTAAGTGAAGCACTTGCTTCAAGGAATTTACAGATTATTTTCATTTTTCATTAAAGGAGATATAAACTAGATGTCATTTCATGTCAGCAATATCAAACTGCCTACAAATGTGATTTTTCTCATTCCACATCTTTTATGATAGTATAACACAGGATTTAAATATCACAATTTCCATCAACAGTTCTATCTATACTTCCAAAAATGAATCATACCTTATAGCTTCTTTTCCTATAAATTCTGAAGAAACAGGCTCAACAATTTCACTAAGACTAATATTCCCATTAACGTTGCCCTCTGATAGCTCCTTATAATTTCTTTTGGTTTTTGACCAATATGATGGTTTTAGAAAGTATAAAGATGATCTCCTTAAGCCAAATTCTCCTAAAAATAGAAATTAAAAACAGAGCTATAAGAAATTCTTTCTGAAAGCATTTTTAAAATCATAGATAGTAAATAACCTTATTTTCTTAATTTTGATTTTAAAAGTCATATTAGATGGGTGTGGTAGCACACACATTGAATCCTAGCACTTGGGAAGCAGAGGCAGACAGATTCTGAGGTTAAAGCTAGCAGAAACTACACAGCAAGTTCCACCCAGAAAAGATTATAGAGTAAGACCTTGTCTCAAAAGAAAATTAGTAATAATTAATTAAATAAAGTCATATTAGCTGGTATTTACCATATTAGATAGACCTGGAATACAGAAAAATATAATAAGGACATCAAGAACACATGGTAAATGATGAAGGGTGACAATCATATACAAACATCACTAAAGGTACTCAGTGGGTTGTATTTACATACTTATGCATTTAGACAGATATTTAGATAGACAGACAGAAAGACAGATAGATGTAACTACAACAAAAAAAAGAGGCCATGAATTTGGGGGGCGGGCAGGGACATGAAAAGAGTTGGAGGGAATAAAGTGAAAGGCACATAATGTAATTGTATTTTAATTTTTAAAAACGAAATTAAATTTTTAAAAGGTGAAGAAAAGTGTTTGGAGTTACAAGATTGCTTCATAGTTTTAGATTTTAAAGGGTTAAATAAAATAGTTTTAAGAAATTAACATAAGTAAGGATTGAGCTGTGAAGTTCAACTAACTTTTCAAAACAAACATCTCTCTTTTTACACAATCTCCTTATGTTCACTAGTGGCTGGTGAATACACAACATAATGTATATTGTGAATATATGCACATATATTACTTAAAAGCAAATTAAACCACCAAAGACTTAAAATACTCTGACTAGGAAGGGGAAAAAAGTTAAACTGACCCTATATGAGCAAAATTTCTTTAGAATCTTTACAGTAACCAAGCACATACCTGGAATGACTTGATCAAGATAAACAGCCAGGAGGACATAGAATACACTATCAAGAGCCAGCATGACAACAGTAATGATTAGAGGATAGGGGCCTTCAGTCAAATTAGAAAATAAGGCACCTTCATTAAAATCTTCTAAATGCATGACCTGAAAACAAAAACACCAACTTTATTCACAAAGATGATTAGAACAAAGCTAACACTACTAAGCATCATTTGTTTTATCCAGAGTGACATTAACAAAACTATTTAAAAAGTAACTAGAAACAAGCCATTATAAGGAAAATAGTAAGGACCACCCCAAAGAGAGAGAGAGAGAGAGAGAGAGAGAGAGAGAGAGAGAGAGAGAGAGAGAGAATGAATCTAAATGATTCATTTAATCATGGTTTCTATTCTGTGTGAGTTTTTTTGTTTTGTTTATTTAAGACAGGGTCTTGTAGACTAGGCTGACCTTGAACTCAGAGATCTACTTGTCTCTGTCTCCTGATTAAAGGATTTACAGGCATGCACCACCATGCCCACCTTTTAATTCCTTTTCCCAGTCTATGCTTCTGAAGCTTGTATGCAACAGTACAGTCTCAAAGTGTGTAACAATGACTCTTAAGTTTCAAGTAATTAAATCAATTGATTAATATATTTATAAATAATCAATTGCAATGTTACCTCATAAAACATCTACATAACATCAAACATAAATCACATATAATAACTGAGTTTATGTTCTACTCTATAAATAGCTTCTTAGGAGATTTTTTTTTCATTTGACTCTGATTATACATGTAAGAAAAATAAAAAAACAAATTTATAATGTAAGTATTCTTAATTTAAATTTCTTTATGTATACAGATGTTTTGCCTGCATGTATGTCTGGGCACCAGGTGTGTGCCTGGTGCCGGAGGAGCAAAAGAGAGCATCAGATTCCTATAACTAGAATTATAGCCACTTGAAAGCCACCATGGGGGTGCTAGGAATTGGACTCTGAACCTCTGGAAAAGTAGCTAGTTCTCTTAACCACTAAGATATCTCTCGTTTCCCTAATTCTAAATATTATTTAGATGAATGACAATTCCATGGCTCCTAGACTAATAAAACCTTCCCTACACACTTAACATATTTTATTATTTTACTCGTGATAACTTTGTTCTGTGTCATATACAATTTTCTGCTCAGCATTCTTCTGAAATAAATTTAAGTGTTCACAATAGAGCAATGAAGATTATTTGGAACTCAACCAATGACTTCTAATAAACTGAGTTATTACACTGAAACAGAGTTATGAGATACACTAAAGCAAAAACTGAAGAACTTGTAAGCAAGACATTTAACTGAAAACTTAAAATTGGAGACATTATAAGTGACAGTAAATATAAGGTATACTCTAGTATATTTCTTTCTGATGAAATTTAACAATTTTCTTCCATTTCTTTCTCAAGAAGTGTTAGTGTTGTTTGTTTACAAACAAAAGGTGCTATTAGTGGTAGGACAAGACACTGTAACCAACTGGCAAGCAAAGAAAACACTTGGAGAATGAAAGATGAATGCATTACCTACCTGGGCAATACCAATCAGAAAGGTACACTGACAGAAAGGGCTGAAGAGCCACACTAGCGATTTGGGGAAACTTTCCATGAGGACTATCAAAAGGCCGACAAATCCAAGTGCCACAGTGACAAAAAACTCAACTACTCCCACGTGTTTTGATTTTTTAAAAAGAGGTGTCAACATTAAAGCAAAAAACACCTAAAAAGCAGAAATGTTAAGGTTAATTTATAACTCATATACACTGATAGAAAAGCAAATTAACTTTTTTGTGAAAGAAAGTTGCATTAATGAGAAACTACAGCTGTTAAAATATAATTTCTAAATGCTACAGGAAGAAGCTTTGTTTTTACAGAAATAGAGATACACATTTAAAATTTTTAAACTGACAAACGTTAATGCCTACATTTATCTGTATAATAGGGAAACATAAGCACATTTATACAATGGAGTCCATGAGGAGCCATGTGTTGGCTAGCTAGCCCCATGGACCCACCTGTTTCTATCCCCTCACCTTCCCAATCCTCAACTCCCACCTTGGGGTTTCAGATACATTTATGTGGGTGCTGGAGATCTAAACTCAGGTCCTTACCTTCGTCAGGCAAGCACTTCCACCCAAGTCCCCAGTAAGTTTTTAAACAAAGAATCTATGTTTTAAACTGAGTGTTGAAAATGATATATTAGGTCATTATACTAGAAATAGGAGTTATTTATAATTTATTATTTTGAAGAATGGAAATGATAGTAAAAGTATTTAACAATATACAGACAGGCACATAAATCAATCATAATGAAAACTGGAATCATTTAAAACAATGGTCAGTCATTATATTCATCAGTTAGCATACCAAATGACTATCAGACTACTAAAGAACTACATTTAAGAAAAAAAAAAGCCTTTAAAACTAATTGTCGCTGGGCGGTGGTGGCGCACGCCTTTAATCTCAGCACTCGGGAGGCAGAGCCAGGCGGATCTCTGTGAGTTCGAGGCTAGCCTGGGCTACCAAGTGAGTTCCAGGAAAGGCGCAAAGCTACACAGAGAAACCCTGTCTCAAAAAAAAAAAAAAAAAAAAAACTAACTGTCCTAGAGCATAAACTAATTTGAAAAAGTCAAGGCTTCATGAAAGGGGGAAAAATACAGCAGTGTACAATCTTCTACAAACTATACAAAGACAATAGCAGAACTACATGTAAAATATAATATGCCAAAAACAAGTTAGATTTAAACATGAGATTATAATTTTTCTAAAAGCATTATTATATAATACTACATCATGTACTATTTAGTTATTTATCTGTAACTTAGTAAATATCTTTATGGAAAATTGACTAAGTTAATCAATGAAAAGATTATAACTGCATTACGAAGGTACTCTGATATTTCCGGTTAAAATACTCACAGATGATAATCCATATAAAAAGAAGAGTAGAAAAATTACAACGCTGCTACTCTGAGGGAATAAGGAAGAAGCTGTTGCAATGACTGCCATAAGAAGTGACATAAGGAAAATCAAACTTGTATACAGAAGAACCCAGGAAAGCCTACAATGAAAGTGCAAATACATTTAAAGTCAAATGAACGCACTTCAGCAGTGAAAAAAAAAAGCTTTAAACTAAGCTTCAAATTTGTTTTAGCCATTTTATTCTTTAAATGAATTTATTTGCATGTGTTCATGTACTGAAAATTAATATTGTTAAATAACCAAGAATAAAGTATTAGTCAAGTCATAGGTGAATGTGACTGATATAGAGATAAAATGCTCTCTCTCAGCATCAAAAAGTTTTAAAATGTAATAGCTATTCATGATTAAAGCTAATACTCTCAAAATCTAAAAGAGCACCAGCATCTCTGATTCTCTTAAACTGTAAAAGTTTAGTAAGTCAATATAATTGTTTTCTTTATGAAACGAACTATAATTAAACCCTGAACCTTTGGTTATTAAAAACACAAAAGTCCTTACCAATTAATGACATAATTACCACACTCACACCATGTGAGCTGCTGATTAATAAGATCAAACTAGAGTCACTATTTTTACTCAAGAATTTCCCTCAAATCAGAGCTCAATGGAATTATTATAGTATTTAATTTCACATTTTATTTCTTTTCCCATTAGCATTGAAGAAAAATCATTTTAAAGAAAACTTCAAATTTAAACATTTATTTGAGTTAATATATATTTATCACTTAGAGCTAAATTCATCTAGCAATTTCAATACAAAAATAATAATCCATTGCTTCTTAAAAGCCATTTCTAGAACATTTAAAAAAAAAGAAAAGTTAGGTGTAGTCACGCACACCTTTAATCCCAGCACTCAGGAGGCAGAGGAAGGAAGACCCCTGTGAGTTCAAGGCCACCATGGTCTACCTAGGAAGTTCCAAGACAGCCAGAGTTACTTGTAGAGACCTCTTTCAAAATAACAGTATGGGGCTGGAGAGATAGCTCAGTGGTTAAGACTGTTCGTTTGCTCTTGCAGACGACCTGGGTTTGATTCCTAGGACTGACACAGGGGCTAAGAACCATCCGTAATTCCAGTTCCAGAGAATCCAATACTCTCTTCTGGCTTCTGCAAACACTGCACACACATGGTGCACAGACATACATGCAGGCAAAACATTCATACATGCAAAATAAAAATAAATTTAAAAAGTAAAGAAAATGTTAAGACATAACAAAAGTTTTATAATTGTTACAATAGGCCAAATAAAAATGTGTAAATGCATCTTTTAATAGCAACTTACACAGTACTAACCTTCTTTCTAAATGAGCTAAAAGAAACCAGTTTTTGTTTGAAACAGCATCTGACAATGTAGCCTAGGCTGGCCTCAGACTCAAGACCCTCCTGACTTAATTTTTGAGTGCATTATAGGCAGGCACAAGCCAGCCAGCTTATAAACAATGTGTCTTAATATACAGTAGAAAGAAAAAAAAGTACTTAGCTATTTATAAATATTCATGCCTCCATAAAATTAGCACTGTATAAAAATGCTGATATAGTAACACTCACTCATGGGAACTTTTTTCTCCACTGTGTCTCTATAAATTACCTATATGTTCCTCATCTTACTTTACTGGTTTTCAAGTGGGGAAAAGAGTTCAGGAACTACATGTGCAGACCCTGATCTTTTTAACTAAATTTTCAGTGTTATGTATATGCTATGACATTAGGGAAGGACATTAATAGTCAACTTTTAATTTTTAGAGATTTCATATCTTCAGTGCAATGATGAGATGAAATACATGGTACATGGCTCATGGGTTCAAACAGAATGTGAGATAAAATTTAAATGTACTGTCAACACAAACTTCCCACACTGCTTTTCCCTTACAGTAAAACAAGCAACTAATTAGCTAATCTCAAATTCTAAGAAAAACGGAAATACTACAAGGTTCAGGATCAGCATTACAACAAATTGGGTAAATTAGAGTATACTGCTCAAGATCTGTATATTTAATACAACTGTTAACTATACTAAGTAATAAATCGTTAAACATACCAAAAGGCAGTGTCATGAAGTCCCATTATCTTTAAAAATTCCTTTAACTTTTTTTCTTTTTCTGCTACAATGTGAATTGCCAAAAAGTACCCAAAAGGTGAAAATGCTATGACTAGATATATTAAAATGACTCCTCGGGGGAAAGTGTCTATTTCTACAACAGCAGTTTCTCCCATGATAACAGCTTTAGTTGACTCCAGCTCCTTCCACAGAGAAACATTGGTCTTCAGCTATAATTACAAAATGTAAACACATTAAATTAATTTAGTTCTGACAATAGCTCCGAATAAAATGTGATTATTATTACCTAAAATTAGTAAGTAACCTCATGCAAATAAAATACTAAAAAAAAAAACCATACTCTTGAAATAAAGTGAGTGACCATAATATCATCATATAAAGCAGAATTCTCCTTTTAATTCATTCTGGAAATTAAAAGTTTGAAGAATTGGAATGAATAAATTTTGATTAATTCATCCAATAAAATAAAATCATATGATTTTATTATCACATTAAGCAGATTAAAGGCATATTAAGAATATGCTTGCTTTTTCAAAGCTGAGGCTTATAGGAATGATTAACAGCCACCATTCCTAGGGCTATATTTTAAAAGGCTCTTTTATTTAAAGAGCATGGGTTTTTTTTTTGTTTGTTTGTTTTTTGGGTTTTTTTGGTTTTTTTCGAGACAGGGTTTCTCTGTGTAGCTCTGCACCTTTCCTGGAACTCACTCTGTAGCCCAGGCTGGCCTCAAACTCACAGAGATCCGCCTGGCTCTGCCTCCCGGGTGCTGGGGTTAAAGGCGTGCACCACCACCGTCCGGCAAGAGCATGTTTTCTTACTGCTTTAAAATTGATACACTCAGGCCGGGCAGTGGTGGCACACACCTTTAATCACAGCACTTGGGAGGCAGAGCCAGGCAGAATTCTCTTGAGTTCAAGGCCAGCCTGGTCTACAGAGCAAGATCCAGGACAGGCACCAAAGCTACACAGAGAAACCCTGTCTTGAAAAACCAAAATAAAATAAAATAAAATAAAATAGATACACAGGATATATTTACAGAATTATGTAATTAAAATATTTACCAACTGATACTTCTAATATTCAAATAAATGCCTGAAATACAACTCTGTACTAGACAACACAGTGGTCTAAGCTTGTGAGGGCTAATGTCTGACTGAAACACAATTAAGTTCTGTAGTATCATCATAGAGACACATCTAATATTTCAATCTTTATCTTAACAGTACAACTGAAGTAACACAGTATTACAAACCCTAATATAGCCATAGCATGCAAGTTGCAATCATTTTTAAAACAATTCTACACACATTATCTTATTTGGTTCTTACAAGAGTCCTGTCACAAAAAAGTATTACATTTACAGTCAGTGTGCTACCTAGAAGTTTAACAGCTAGAAGAGACAAGACTGCTGTTTACAGACTCCAATCCTACCTCTATTGTATCATGCATACTCTGAATGTACAGTTTGGTAGAGAAGACTGCTTGTATGCATTTTTATATTAAAATATTTTATAGTAAATTTCAAATTGAAAAAGCAAATAGGAAAAACCCCCACAGATACTAGGGAAAATGTAGAAATGTGATATGTAATTCTTTTTTTTTTTTTTTTTTTTTTTGGTTTTTCGAGACAGGGTTTCTCTCTGTAGCTTTGCGCCTTTCCTGGAACTCACTTGGTAGCCCAGGCTGGCCTCGAACTCACAGAGATCCGCCTGCCTCTGCCTCCCGAGTGCTGGGATTAAAGGCGTGCGCCACCACCGCCCGGCGTGATATGTAATTCTAATGGCTCTCACTTAAGGCACAAAATTTAAGGCCATACCTTTAGAGCATAATTTAAGAATTTATACACCATCTTAGAGGCAGAATTGTACTAAAGCTTAGACTTAGGAGTCAAAAGACCATAATCTGATCCTCTGCCAGTAATTCAGGGTCATGAAGCTACTTGATATAACTTTATTTTCAGTTTCAGTCTCAGAGGGTTGGTAAACATTAAATAAATTTATATGAGAATATAACTTAGAAACATTGTTTAATAAATAAGGGATAAATGTTGAATAGAAAATAAAATCTAGCACTACAATTAAGATAATAAAGGTTGTCGCCTTCTTTAACTTATTTGCATTCAAGTGAAAAGTCTAAAATTTCAGATCCTTCATAATACAGGAATATTTCAGAAATATTGCCTATAATCAATAAATATATGGTATTGATATATAGTATGCTGAATAATATTCATAAAACTATACAATAAAAGTAGACTTCAAGAAGTATTAAATTAGAAAATATTATTTCTATTTTATCTTTTTTCTCAAATGATTATGTTATGTATTATATATATTTTTAAGTAACTTAACCAAATCCAACTTTAAAGAATTGAGGAATAATTATTAAATTGTGGTTTGATTTTTCTTCCTTTGTTACATTTACCTGTATAATGGCAGCATCTATTGATGCCTGTAAAACTGTAAACCCTGAGGACCAGTACTGAGCAGCATCACACGACTTTGAACAACCAGCTATAGGGAGAAAAATACGA
Organism: Peromyscus eremicus; assembly: GCF_949786415.1. Taxonomy (NCBI): domain Eukaryota; kingdom Metazoa; phylum Chordata; class Mammalia; order Rodentia; family Cricetidae; genus Peromyscus; species Peromyscus eremicus. The sequence continues at coordinate 92,190,839 of NC_081423.1, forward strand.
GACATAAGAATCTTTACAATATTGTAAGGACTTTCTTCTGAAAATAACACATGGAAGGTTACCAATGTAGCACAATCAATCACTCTCTACAGGACCAAAGAGAATATGCCACTAACCTTCAAAGACAAGTATCTGTAAGATTCCTACTTATTTGAATGCTCAGACAAAATTACACATGTTAGAGGCTGGCAAGATGGGTCAGTGAGTAAAAGTACCTGCCCCACAAGCATGATAACCCAAATTCTATCCATGAAAGCTACAAAAAGCCAGATATGGTGGTTTGTATGTGTAACTCAAGCATTCCTATGGTGAGATGATAGACAGAGACAGAACAACCCAAGAAGGTCATGTCATGGGCCAGCTAGCCTGGAGTTCAGAGCAGTAGAAACAACAAGAAAGACCATGCCTCAACAAGATAGAAGAAAATCAACTTCCAAAAGTTGTTCTCTGGCCTCCAACACAGATGCAGTGGATTTACATATAGTCACACATATAACACATATCACACATATCACATAAAACAAAAAAATGATAGGATACTAGATGGTAAATGAATAAAGATATAAATTCATTATAAACACAATTATTGAAAAGTCACTTTTCTAGGGCTGGAGAGATGGTTCAGTGATTAAGAACACTTGCTGCCACTATGGAAATCAGTGTGGCTGTTCCTCAGGAAGATGGGAATCGATCTACCTCAAAGTTTTAACTACTACACCCAAAGTATGTTTCGTCCTACCACAGAGACATTTGTTCAACCACATTCATTGCTGCTCTCTTCATAATAGCCATAAATTGCAAACAACCTAGATGCCCCTCAACAGAAGAATGGATAAAGAAAATATGGTACATTTTCACAAGAGTATTATCTAGCAGTTTAAAAAAATGACATCATAAAATTTGCAGGCAAATGGATGGAACTAGAAAAAAATCATCCTGAGTGATGTATCCCAGACCCAGAAAGACAAATATAGAATGTATTCACTTATATGTGGATATTAGCTGTGAAGTCAATAATAACCAAGCTACAATCCATAGAACCACAGAGGATAGGTATAGAGTAAGAGACTAGAAATAGCAGATATATCTCATTAGGAAAGAGAAACAGAATTATTTTTATGAACATATTGATGGGGGGGTTCTGGATTGGAAGATCAAGTATGAATGGAAAGGGGAGGGATGAGAGAGGGAATATGAGTAGAAACAGACAAAATTAAGGGGCATTTGGAGGTTAGTATGAAAACCTAATACAGTAGAATCCTCCTAAAATATATACATATATGAAGTTGATCTAAATGAAAATGCCAAATAATGGAATAGATAGAGACCTAACTGGCCATCTCTTGTCACCAAATGAAGCTTCCAGTACCAGGTTTGAGTTATAACTAGTTGAGCTGTTAGCCAAAAGCCAAGAAACAACCCAGGAATCCCCAAACAACCTATGCTGTTGCCAACACTACAGGCTTCTCTCTACAAACTGACATCAAGGCCCCACTGCTGAAGACAACACCTACACAACTCACTGAACATGGAGATGTCAAACTGGTGCCTACATAGAGCATTCACTCTATGCTACAGGGTAAATTTGTTACAGGAAGGTACTCTATATGCTATCAAAAGAGAAACAGAAACACAAAGCCAGCCACAAACCTTTATGGTGTACTACCTACAAGATATGCCAGGGCAATGGTGGCACAAAGTTTGTGAGAGTTATCAACCAATTCCTGATCTGACTTAAAGCAAACTCCATGAGACGAAACCCATAACCAACACTAAAAACCAGAGACTAGCTAGCCTAGGGACCTAGGGCAAACCCAAATAATCCAAGTCTAAAAACAAAAAAGAAAAAAAAATGTAGTGATAAAATGACTACTACTGATATTCTACTATACTCATAGATCTGTGCTTTGTTCAATCATCATCAGAGAAGCTTCCTCCTGCAGCAAATGGGAATGAATATAGAGACCCAATCCAGACATTACACAGAGAGTGAGAGACCTTGGAATGCCAGCCCTAACTGGGATGTCTCCATCAAATCTCAAAGCTCAGGGAACCCCAGGGAAGATGAGGAAAAAAGAATCTAAGAGCCAGAGGAGATGGAGGACACCAATAAAAACAAGGCCCTCTAAAACAACATGAGCAAAACTCATATGAACTCACTGAAACTGAAGCAGCATGCATAGGGCCTGCATGTGTCTGCACCAGGTCCTCTGCACTTATATTATGGCTTCCAGTTTAATGTTTTTTATGGGATTCCTGAATGTACAAATGAGTGGGTCTCTGATTATTGTGCCCTCTCTTGGGCTCTTTTCCTTCTGTAGATCTGTCTTGTCTGACTTCAATGTGATAGTTTCTGTTTTATCTTATATTTTATTTTGTTATATTTCTAAAAAAAAAAATGGAATGAATGAAATGAATGAATGAATATAAACTTTGCCACTAGGGTATAGGTTAACAATGGAACTGTCATTTATATCTGCTAGGAGACAGAAAAACCAGTTTTCTCCAACAGAATGACACTGGGTATATCAACTACTCCAGGGCAGATCTCATGTTCAGGAGTAGCTGACCAGCAAATAATGGACTCCATAGGTCTTTCGTGTATATGTTTTTATTTAGTAACAGTTTTGGTGTTTTGTTTTCTTTTCCCTTTTGGCAAATATATTTTGTTTTCTAAATTTTAAATATTTTGTAGTTGTATTAGGTTTTTGGTTTTTTGAGAAATAACTAAGTTGGGTGGGTAGGGAGAGGAAAGAATCTGGACAAACTTGGTCTGAGAGGTGAAGAATATGACCAAAATATATTTAAATTTAAAATTATTTTAAGTAACAAATAAGTAAATAAAACAGAGGGAGAGAGAGAGAGGGGGAGGGAGGGAGGGAGGGAGGGAGGGAGGAAGGGCGGGCTGAGAACCCAGGTTTAATACCCAGTGGATAACTCACAACCACATGAAAATCCTGTTCCAAGGGATTGAAAACCCTCTCCTCACCTCTGTGATCACTAGGCATGCACATAATGCACATACATATGAACAGGCAAAATACTCATAAATACAAAATAAAATAAGTAAGTCACTTTAATGTTTTAAGGTAAATCATTCTATAATGCACATTTATCTCTGACACATGAGTAGGTCCAAGTTCATAAAAAGCGAAATAAGAATTTTCCTAACAAGTTTTTGGAATAAAGGAAAAACTTTCTGTACTTAATACAGTGACTTTAATATTGTATAATAAACAGAGTTGATATTATCTTTTCATGGGTTTAAACAACTGAAGGCAATTCTCCATGTTTCAAACGTAAACTTAAGAAATTTCATTGGTAGGAGACCTTGAGACTTTGAACATTTATATCATACCACAGTGGAAACGATTACATGTAGGAAAAATTATACATTTAAAAACTCATAAAATGAAAGATACAATTTTTTAATGTAAATGATATTTACGTAAGTGTATTAAAATTAAAATGAATGTTATAGTTATTTTATATAGCATATCTTTAGTGTAGATAGATATTTGGAAAAATGTACATATACAATTTTTATTTCTGGATATAGGTCTCATCATGTACCCCAGATGCCCTGGAACTAACTATGTAGATCAGGCTGACCTTGCATACACAGAAAGCTGCCTGGGAGTAAGGTGAGTGCCACAATGTCTGACCTCATACCTAAATTTTTTTATGCTGCTCATGATAGTTTTCCTACCTAAACAAGTAAGTACAGTTGAAAATGACAATATTGGACACACTCTTATTTTGATTATAAAGAAATGCACTTAACACTGAGTTCAATGATTATATATAAAGTTACTTACCTCGTGAATCCATATAAATAGAAGACACTGGAATCATATCAGGAAAAAAACGAAGTTCATAGGACATGATGTCTTTGAAAACCACACCTACAAAGTTGCTTGACTTAGAAAGACTGGATGCTAGCATTTCTTTCTCATTTGCATATTCTTCAGTAATTATAACTATAAAATATTAGAACAAGTAACTCAGAACTTGTAACCATTTACTGAAATACAGTAGAATCATTTTGTAATTATATTTGATGAATGGTATATTTTATCAGTACTTTTGTCTTAGTCACTAATTTCTTAGAAAATGAAGGTAACTGCAAAGAAAACAATGACATAAAATGATCAACAATATTATTTTACAGATAATAAGTTGTGACCTGATTGCAGAAATTATGTCATTATAATACATAATTTATGTCTATGATACAGTATAATATGAAACAATATTTAGAATATTTCTTCAAAATATATTATTTGATAATTTCAATGTGTTGTTATACATTCTAATTCTATATTCTAATGCTGAGTAGTTTTTATATCATCTCCACTTTTAAATGTCTTGGTTTTGGTACTGAAAAAAACCTAGGGGCTGGAGAGATGGCTCAGAGGTTAAGAGCACTGGCGGTTCTTCCAGAGGTCCTGAGTTCAATTCCCAGCAACCACATGGTGGCTCACAACCATCTACAATGAAATCTGGTGCCCTCTTCTGGCCTGCAGACAGAACACTCACTGTATACTAAATAAATAAATCTTAAAAAAACAAAACAAAACAAAACAAAAAAAAACCTAGGTCCTTGAATATGCTAGCTATACTTTTTAAAGTCTGTAAGATTTCAGACAGAAATGAAATTATAAAATAATAATGTAGTTCAATTACCTGTTTCAAAGTAAAATAACTCCTAGTAATTGAAGTCTTACTTTTAAATATTTGTTTTTATAGAGAAAATTTTTCCAGGCATGGCAAGCTGTTTGACACTGTGTACAAAATAATCATCCACAATGTTCATGCTAAAAAGCACACAATCAAGTTACGCCCCTCCACCACAAAAAAAAAAAAAAAAAACTAATGTTTTAAGTATTTTGTGTGGAGCCATATCCATACCTATCCTCTACTTCAACTAAATGCAGCCCATGGATCCACAGCTGAGCATCCCTACATGCATGTTAGCAATTATGCAATTATGCTAAAACTCTGCGAAGTCTTCTTTGAATAAAAATCATCATTTATACCTAATATTGCTTATTCCTCTTCAGAAGCGAAATGGAGAAAACACTGCCATCATTCTATCACGTAAGTTAGACAATCTTTAAAAATATTTTCTCATGTTGTTTACAGTAAGTTAACTTCACTACAGAAGCTCCAGAATTTGTGGTAAAGGAACACAGGACTGGTACTTGGCTTCATTATCCATTAGCTGTGTAATTTCACATTAGTGACTTAACTCTTCAAATGTTAATGTTCTCATACATGACACCTAGCTAATTAATTGAATTGCTGTAACTCTAGTTCCAAGGAATCTTAAGGGCTCTTCTGGCCTCCATGGGCACCTGCACATGTGTACATACACTCACACAAAGGCATACAACATATGCATAAATAAAAATAAATCTTTTTTTTTTAGAAAAGACTTCAATACCATCAGGGAGATGATCAGTAGATACGCTCTGCATGATGCTGCTTGTAATATTATTCACAGGAGTATATCCAAGAATAAGGTTAGAAAGGCTAGATTTGTCCATGGGGTTAAGTTCTATATCAGATACTTCTTCATATTTCTTATTTGGATGCATCATGCTAATTAATATTAGCCAGAATAAAAAAAATAGAGGAAAAAGAATTTCCTACAATAAAAGAAACAAAGTTATTACAAAGTATAAGGATGGTGGCAAAATCAAGATTTCTATGCAAATAACACAGGTACTATTAAAGAAATTATTGTCCTCTCATATACAGAGAAAGTAAAAGCAATCCTATCCTAAAAGTATTACTATATTGAACATCCCACCAAACCCCAAAACATAGTTGATCATTTTCAATATGCATTCAGTTTAATGAAATGTTTTAATATTCAAATTATATAATAAAGTGACATAATGTTCAAATGTCTTAAGAGTACTGATTTAATACCCATTTTATATTTACTCATAAAATTCCAAAGTAACTTGTGAACAAATCCTTACAAAGATTATCATTAAACTGAAATGAACTTTAGAAAAAGAAAAATAAGTAAATAAGTAAATGAAAAACTCACTGGTTTGGAATTAAAAATAGTACCTTATTAACAATACCTAAAATACTACCAAAATTACACTTAATTAGTTTATGGTCTGCTTTACTAGGCATGAGCTATTATTTTATCTTGTTCCTTGTTCTGCTAGTTTCAGAGGATAGCCCATACCTGAAATTATTGCCAACTGCTTAGCTAGACTTCATTCTTTTACCAAAAGCACACCATGCTAGGGTACAACTCTTGTGACATAGTTTTAGTATTCTTTGGCAACTTAACTCATAAACCATAAATTGGGAAAATGTGGGGTATAAAATTGTGTAATATTGTTTCAAAAAGTTATCTGTGGAATATTACTTCATCAATGGGGAGAAAATGCATGCCTAAAATTCAAAAGAGACATGATGATGTTAGAAGTTAACTGAATTGAGTAATCACTGATACATTTAGGAGCATTAGTTCATTTTTTTTTTTTCTTGCTATCATAAACAATATAATATGCTTTTATTTTATAAGCAAACTGAAGGAAATAAAATTATAATAAAAATGTATTCCAAAAAATTCTCCTAAAATGGAACACATCAAAGCAAAACAAACCATACGAAGACAAAATAATGAGTATTTTTAACTTACCTGAACACTACTTTTTTTAGTCCTGCATTTAATTAGGTAATTTTTCAGTAGAAGTGTTCTAGTCTGTCTCCAAACTCCCACATCCCTAATTGCAGTAGCCATGTTCTCTGGGTCAGCTTATTAAAAGGAAAAACAAACAAAGCTTGAACTACACAGGAAAGCATATGTGAATTTTTTTTCATTCCTACGTAAAATGAAGTTAAGCATACTGCAAGCTATCTCTCCTACATGTACAGAATGCATGAAAGAACATTCTGACAGCTCTACAAAGTATATGACAACATATGAAACAGGGAGACATCAAAATGTGAAACAGCCCCAAACTAGCAGTGAGCTTACCCTTTTTTCTCCTTTGGTATCACTCAAACTGAGCACATGAAAACTGAGCACCAAGACAGAAGGGCTTCAGAAGTTAACTTATAATTCTGACTGGAGGAAAAGTTAGTCTTAATACTCAAGGAGATGTGAAAATGTCAAGTTTGTTTTTATTTATTCCCATTCTTTTCTGTGTCCCTATTCTGAAAAATCCCCTTCATGGCAGTTCCAGACTACAGTAATGAAAGCCTAATGTCACAAAACTCTGAGGAAGAGAAACTTCCTCTCCAAGAAAATTCCAATGGGCCAATTCCTAGGTTTTTCTTCCCCACTGTTCTTTGTACATTACTCTCCTACCCCTGGGTCCTGAATAGTGGTTATTGCTGCAGAAGTTAAGTGGCACAGTGAAACTTTCTCCCTAAAGGACCAAAAAAGCAGCCAGAAAGAGAAAATAGGGAGATCAAATAAAAAGGGGAGCTCTGAAATGCACATGCAAAAAATAAAGTTTTTTATTGTCTCTTAAATTAATTCCCAAACTAGGAATATATGGGTCTCTCCTATGACTGTTAATAAAGACTAGAGAAAGCAAACCAGCAGACACCACTAGCCTGATCCAGACTGGTCACCAGGCAGCATGCACATGAAAGATCCAAACTACAAACCTTTTGAAAACTCAACTGAAGATGCAAATAGTTCAAAGAATGTGGGAAAAAAATTTACAGCCAAAACCTAAATACCTTCACAATGTACTAACAGAAAGTATCAACATCTGCACAAAATTAATAAAATGCCCAATGTCTCAAACAACGGCAAATTACTTGGCAAATGGCCAATGTCCCACTATCAAAATGACAGTACTGCATGACTCTCACCAAAAGCCACAAAAGCAGCATCTGTCTTCAAACTGTGATGCTACTGATAAACCAGAGTCAAATCTGTCCAGCTTACTAAGCAAAAAAAAAAAAAAAAAAAAGGAAGTGTATAAAAGGTTATTCATGGAGTGTTAGATAGATGACTCTTGGTGCACCACAGTCACCATTCCCATCTAAGAAGTTCTTATTTTACACAGCTATAATTGTACAGCAGAACTGATTTCAAGTAAATAAGCAAATAATTTAAAAACTGGACTAAGAATCAATGCTGCAGTGGCAAAATTGGAGCAGGAATTAAAGCCTAGGTAACAGAAGACAAAGATAAAACTAGGCTCTGAGAAAGTTACATGTTTGCTTGTTCTCTATCCTTGCTCTTACTGTAGATTTTGCTGGTCTCAGAAAACTCTCAGGCCATGGGAAGGAATGCTCTATATAGTGTCAGTCTGGTACACAGAACAGCAAACAGTGTTTGCTGAAAGATAGGAGTTGTTCTGGCTAAGATTTGAAGGACTGTAAGTTCCTACACACAAATTTTAGAATTATCTGACAAAAACTTCTAAGTAGCTGGTGATTTGGGAGACATAGAGAAATAAATTTGAAACTAGAGTGGAAGTCCCTCCCTGGTGGCTAGGACGCACAGTGCTAGGGTAAAACTGTCAATAAAATCACTAACTGCAAACCCTGCATACAACACTAACAACTGGTACAGAGTGGCAAGTCTGTTCCAGAAGTAACCACTCACTTTCTAATGGATCTGAAATCCATGCCACAGGAGGGAATTTACACCTGATCTGTAAACCCATCAAAAGCCCATGCCTAGGGAAATCATGCGCCCCGGTGGGAAAACCACTACTGTTGTTTTGCTACATGGACATGATGTGTATCTTAAACTGCCTTCTAAATAACTATGTTTATGCCCATAATGACTAGTGCAGCTATCAGCTTTGAGGGGCAGGGGGGAACAATACACACCTCCCTGAGAAGCCATAAACAGTTGTTTGGGTGTGTCACATTCTTCAGTGGTGTGCCATTGGTAAGTTTTCCTTACTAAAGTAAATAACCCCCATCCACCCACCCATGCGCCTGCAAACAACTCTAATTATGTGCACTGGGCCACAAAAATAAAAGTTGTTTGTTTCCGTTTAAAAAAACTAACAGGGGGTCTTGTTAGAAAGTTTTTTAATGGAAGGGCAAGGAACTAAGAGAAGATAATGGGCAGAATATGATTAAAGTATGTCACATATATTTTTGAAATTGTGAATAATTAAAAAAAAAAAACCCAAAGTACAAACAAACAAACCAAGGTCTTGTTAAACCTTCCAAAGCCATTGGTGCTGCCTTGTTTTATAGAAATATACCTAATGAAGGCCACTGATATGAGTCTTCCCCAAAGCAAGGACAATCTGTTGCAAGTTCTGACTGTCTCCACTTCAGATAAAAAAGCAAATAACTTTTTAGAAGTGGTATATCTTCTCCTGAATAAATGTTTATTATTGAAAGTTAACTTAAATGAGCATCCTCTTTATGTGCATAGAAAAATGATTAGACTACAACTTTTAATAACAATAAAATTACAGCTTTTACTTTTGTTTTTCCACTTTGTCACTGATATATAATTACTTACGCAGGAAAAATAATAACACTTTGTAAAATGATTAAAAGAAATTAGAAAAGCACAACAAAAGCAATCAAGAGTACATTGATAATCACATCTAGGCCAAAGAAAAGAAGAAAAAGCAAATCAAAGGTAATTTGCTACAAAACAAACAGAAACATCAACCAACTCAACGTGAATATTCCTAACTTTTCTGACAAAAATCAACTTAGAAAGTATCACAAAATTATTAATTATCAAATTGAATGTTTAACATTCCATTTTTATATACCAAATCCTCCACAGAATAGCTGGACTCATATTTTTACTTTGAACTGTCACCTGAATTCAAATTTGAGTCTCTTGTCTGAAGTTCACAAATCTAATTATCCACTTCACATCTTGTGAGAACTTTTTAAAACAAAACTAAATCCAGGCTGGGTATGGTAGAGCATGTCTTTAATCCCAGCAGAGGCAGGTGGATCTCTATGGGATGGAGGCTGGTCTGGTATACACAGTGAGTTCCAGGTCAGCCAGGGCTATATAAAGAGACCATGCATGTCTTTTAAAAATAATAAAAAATAAACAAAATAAAAACCCTAAGTCTTACTTCCCAACAATGACCCCAACAAAAAACACCATTTCCATTTCCTCCACTACAAATACCCCTTGCGTTGCATTCATTACATTTTCTTCTAGCAGTATAGATTTTTTTTTGCTTGTTTGTTTTGGGGGTTTTGTTGTTTTTTGTTTGTTTGTTTGTTTGTTTTGAAACAGAGTTTCTTTGTGTAGCTTTGGCTGTCCTGGACTCACTCTGGTCACAAACTCAGAGATTCACCTGCCTCTGCCTTCCAAAAGTTATGGGAACTGAATTTACCTTAAAGACAACATTTATGAAAATTTAACTTTCTGCTGTTAAGTTTTCACCTAATGGGAAATTCTTATTATGCTCAAACTTGATTTTTCTTCCTTGAGGCAGATGCTCTATTATCTTCCCATAATTATTTCTTAAAACCAAAAGCATCTTAACCAACACAAGAGAGGCACCAAAATCAACAAATATAACAATTACTAATACTTGAAGTGGTATAGTATAGTGGTTAAGAATGTGACCTCTCTAATCAAGCCAACTATCCTGCCTCTTTCATTTCAGTTATGAGATCTTAGGTACGTTATTTAACTTTTTTGTCTCTTTGTCTTTTGTAAAATAATTACAATACTTCTTTGGGGTTCTTAAAATAAGTAAACAAATTGGTACATGTAAAACAAATTCTGGTACAAGGCAAGTAATTAATTATAAATGTTGATCACTAATGTATATTAAAGTAGTAGAACTAATAGTCACAAATAATAATAAAGAATACCATATTCATGGAATAACAACAGAGTGATTCAAGAAAAAGCAATGGAACTGAAATGAGCAGAAACAGAACTTCTACAGTGTCAATAACTTCTAAAGACAAACAGGTAAACTAGAAGTAAGGCCGCATCATGAGAATCCAGCAGCATGGATGATGATAGAGAACAAACAGGAGAAAACAATGAAGTATAAAATCTGTTACATATGACAAATCAGTATGATGACTGATCATGAACTTTTTATTGAAAAGCAGATCTAATTGTGTAAAAAATATTACATTTCAATATTTTTGAGCTTCTTTCTATCCAAGTAGTAAAACTTGACTAGACACTAGTGACAACTGTAAAAAGAAAATCGGAAAGTCTACTGAAGTAATCTTTCTTTCCTAATATATAAGTAATCAACTTAAAAACAAAGCATTACACAAGCCAAATACCAGAAAGTCAGTTAAAAATTAGGAAACTTTATTTATTTACTGTGGGTGTATGTGTGTGTATTTTGGGAGTTGGTTATCTCCTTCCACCATGTGGGTGTTGTAGGGTATTTGTACATTGTGTAAACATGTATTAGCTGTGATTGGTGTAATAAAAAGCTCAATGGCCAAGAGCTGGGCAGGAGGTACAGGTGGGATATCCAGGGAGAGAAAGGAAGAGGAGAGAATCTAGATGCACAGGAGACACCAGGTGAAATGGAGAGGAAACAGGAGGTACAAGATGAAAGAGAGGTAATGACAGAACGTAGATTAATATAAATGGGTTAATTTAAGTTATAAGCGCTAGTTAGGAACAAGCCTAAGCTATAGGCTGAGCTTTCATAATTAACGTGAAGTGTCCTTGTCATTATTGCTGGCTGGTAGGACAGAGAAAAACTTGTTACATGTTGGTTTAGGGGACAGACTATAGATTTTTAGGCTTGGCAGAAAGTGCATTCACCCACTATGCCATTTCACTGAATCAAGATTGTTTATTAAATGAAAAATTTGAAAGTTACAGAGATTTTTTAAATGTAAGAGAATTATACTATTTTATTAATTGCCTGTTTAAAATGTGTTTTTCTTAGCCGGGCGGTGGTGGCGCACGCCTTTAATCCCAGCACTCGGGAGGCAGAGCCAGGCGGATCTCTGTGAGTTCGAGGCCAGCCTGGGCTACCAAGTGAGTTCCAGGAAAAGGCACAAAGCTACACAGAGAAACCCTGTCTCAAAAAGAAAACCAAAAAAAAAAAAAAAAAAAAAAAAAAAAAAAATGTGTTTTTCTTAAGAGACTCTTCATTTAAAAAAAAAAAAAGGATCTCCAATTTATCTAATATTACCATTACCTCTACCAAGCATTTTGGCTAGTAATACATCAAATATTTTGGAATAAATAATACCATTTTGTAAGAGGCAAAATCACCTTGAAATTAAAATTTATTATGTACAGCCCATTTTTCATCCACATTTACTTCTATGATGTATGAAGTAAGATTATATCTTATAAAGAAACAGCAATCTTTACAATCAGAACTATTTACTGATAAGATGTGGTCAGTGACCCTCTTAGCATATTTGAAAGACTCTTGGAAAGGTTCTCAACTTAAAATATGTTCTGTACTTCGTCTGAGGTCATGCCTGGCCAACTCAAGCAAAGCTAATTACTACTGTTTTATTTTCCCTTTTCACTAAGTACACATAACTGTAATTAGTTAACATACTGCATTACCATTTTTTATGTCTTAACCTTGAGCCTGACCATGAGATCCTTAATGAAAAAATAAAAAAAGTCTCACTTCTATTTGCTTTTCTGACACCACCAATGGTAATACCAATATTACCTTAATACAAATTCCTTTATCAAACCCTGTCCTGAGAGTCCTTACAGATTAAGGGTCTGCAAACAAAGATGGAAAAGGTAGTGGTGTCTAAACCCAACCCCCACCTTGCTCTGAACAAGAGTTAACAATGTGTGAGGGGTTTTTGGAGAGTGGTAGGATGAGACCAGATTTCACTGGGTAGCCCTGGATGGCCATTAACTCCCAAAGATCCACCTGCCTAGCATGTATCCACATTTTTTAATGATTGGAGGAAAAATTAAATACTGATAACTTGTGATGGGTCAAAATATGAAATTCAGACTTCAGGGCCTATTGAAGTGTCAGAAAAGCAAATAGAAGTGAGACCCAACCCATGCTGATTCATATATGTGCTGTCTTTGACTGCTTTTTGCAATGAGGACAGAGTTAAGCTGAGACAGTTTCTACTCAGTCTTCAAAACCTAAAAGATTTAACTCCCTTACTATTTATCCAAAAAAGCTGACTAATTCCTTTTATCAGCTACCGGTTACAGAAGCAAGTGAAAAAAGTGGGTCACTTTTCTGAAGAATTTCTCTACAAAACAGAAAAAAAAAGTATGTTGCTATCACTAACTTCAGGTAAGTAAAATTGAAGGCAATGTTCTAATCCCAGTTGAGGGAAACAGTTTGGGAAAGGGCCAAACGGAATTTCTAAGCACAGAGAAAACTATAGGAAAGCTAGATTTCCAAAAGCCTTGACTTGTGTAAAATAAAGAGCAGAGGGTGGGGGCAGAATACAGACTGAATTGGGACAGAATATGGGTGCATGCCCTAGAAAACAATATAAAGACAAAAACTGAAAACAGACTGTGAAATACCTTCCACGCAAAAACTAAACACTAATTTTGTGCACAGCCAAGAAGCACCTCTAAACCCCTTTTGCACCTTAAGGGACATGCTTCCACTGCCTGCCAATCACACTTTACAAGCCCATTCACTTTCCCCATCCTCAAAACTGCCTACATTTCTACCTCTAGCATCATTTTCCAAGAGTGATCTGGATTCCTACTTTAGTGAGAACACAGAAGCAGTCAAAAGACATTTCTCCAGTAGTCTATCCACTTATCTACATCTGTGCCTGTAATCATGTACATTTTAAACAATATGCCATTACAGCCTAAAGTAAAGACTCCATTTTCCCTAGAACTCTAAACCACAAAAGCTTAAATGCACTCTGGCTTTAGTTTTTACTTTTAAGGTAAGATTTAATTTTTTTGAAAAGAGCTATTAACCTATCCAACAATGAGCTGAAAGAAAATCCTACCCAACTATATTACTGGCTTCTCAGTGGACAAAATTTAATAGAAGATCAATCATAAATGCTTTCTTCATTGATCTTTTAAAATTTATGACAGTGGTGACATAATAAAACAAAATATTAATGCCAATAAAGATTAACCTAAATTTTATGTTTTGCTGGAGAAAACAAGGCAATGGTGCCCATATGGCAAGTTAGCTAATAGATTTTCTTATATACAATATTAATTCCGTATAAAAGTTTAAAGTTTGCACTTTAAACTATTTCCAGTTCAATTTACACACTAATAAAGATTACAATTTATATTATGAAATGCTTTTATATAATTACTTTTTCAATTAAACTCAATGGCAGACATTAAAAATTATATTCACCTTTGTATTCTAGGAACAAAATTATTATCTGGAATGTAAAAGACAATAAATGTAAAGTATTAATAAATTTATACCAAATTTAAGATTTCCCTGTGTTTAATTTGAAGTTTTTCATTTTCAGGAATACATCCGATTAAACGACCCACATTCAAAGACCATTGTCTCCTAAGTATGATTTCTGGGTAAACGCCCACAAAGTGTTCTAATAATGCCCCATCTATTGAGTCTTCTCTGAAGATACATAAAAATGCTCTCTGGACAAACATAAAATACATTGGGCAGAGCACTGGAATTAAGGAGTCTGGCATGCCTGCGGTAGAATCTCAGCACTTCACTTTTTTTCCCCAGCTGGGACCTTAATAAAGTTATTTAACCTCTCTAAGAGCCATTTCCCACATCTACTCAACTAGAGTACCATCTCCAACCTCAGAGCTGCTGTCAAGATGAAGTAATGCTGACCCTGGCTCAGAGCCAGGATGCAAGCAACCTCGTCTCGGGCCCTAGAATGTCCTCGGCAGAAAGTACAAGTGTCTGCCTTTCTTTCTTTCTTTTTTTTTTTTTTTTTTTTTTTTTTTTTTTGTCCCCAGACTCGATCCTTTTAAAACGTAAAGTCAAGCCTAAGAGAGTTCGGGCGAAACCCTCAACTCTGATCGCCTCCAGGCGGCTGCCCCCCATCTGCCTCGCTTTTTCTTCCTCCCTGAAACGTTTCCGCGCTCGGGAATCTTCGCTATGTTTGGGAAATTCAGATATTTACAGTCCCCAAAACCATGTCACGAGCTCTGCGGATTTTCCTCTCACCCCAAAGTCCTCTAGCCACACAGACCCGCCAGGGAATCAGTCCCCTAAGAGGGGCGATGCTCCTTCGCCCTCGGGGGCGGGGGCGGGGAGACTCCGGTGTGGTTTGGGGTTTTGTTTGTTTTTCCTTCTGCCTCTCTGGAAGCTCTGAGGGTGGAAGCGCTCCACGTCGCCCACCCGCTGGCTGTAGGTCCCGGTCAGCGCCCGCCACCCGCCAGCATCCTAGGCGGACCAGCATCCTTGGCCCCCGGCGGCCCGCCACACCCTCTCCTGGGCCCCCGGCTGCTCGGCCGTCCCCGCCACCTCGTCACCTCCGTCCGCAGACGCGACTGGCCGGACCGCAGGCCTCGAGCGCCTGGGGCCTCGGCGTCTCCTCGCCCCGGCGTCGCAGCCGCAGCGCCGTCAGGCCCACCACGCCGCCGAGCTCTCCTCCTCCGCGGGGACCGCCAGAGTGACGGAGCTCCGAAATTCTCAGAAGAGATGCGGGGACGCGAGACCGAGCGAGAGCGAGAGCGCGCGCGCGCGCGCCCGCCGCCCGGCTACGCACCGAGAGCCGCGCGCGACGCCGGAGCCACGCCCCCCCGGCCGCCGGAGCCACGCCCCCCCCCGGCCGCCTCGGAACGCACCTGAGCACCACGCGAGGGTAAGGCTCGTGCTCCTGGGGCTCAAGACGGGAGCGCGCTTGGGGGCGGAGCTACGAGTGGGCGGGGCTCTGAGGCGTTGACGCTGCAGCCAGTCCTGCTGACTCAAGCTCAGGTGTCTCGAACCTCCTGCCGAGCTTGCCTCACTCTCTATAGAGGTCCGATAGCCTTGAGGCCACTCCTGCCTCCTCCTGGAGGACGACCTTGGTCCTCTGCCCTCCCATCTGCCTCTGTTTCCTTGCATTTAAAGGCTTTGTGAAAGTCTCGCTGCAGCTCCTTCATCCTACTGCAGCGTCCTCATTTCTGTAACTATTGCCGCCCCATTCCCCAGCCTCAGACCGGGGACCCTGCACATCCTGGAATTGAGGATGCTTTGGATTCCTTCAAATACCCTCGTAAAAATCTGCAAGTATGATAAAAGTTGAATTATTCCAAAGTCCAAATATAGGACTTCTGGCAGAGATTATATACCACACTTAATTCATACTTAATATGCAATCTGAGGTTTGGAGTTTTGTTTACCCGAAGTGACCTAAGCAGTGGTCAAGGTATTTCAATGTAAAATTCACAATACCAAAATTACACATCCCTGACGGAAACCAGCTTTCTTATGCAGAGCCTACCAACTGCCAACAGCTCCTCGGATAGGGTTGGGACTTCATAACACACACACACACACACCATGCTGGGATTTTAGCTGGCTCAATCTTCAATGGGTCTTGTGCATGCAGTTACTGTTGCTGTGTTGCACAGTTACTTTCAAAGACTTTTTAAAATCTGTAAATGTGTACATCATTCATACATACATTTCTTTCTTTTGTGTATGTGTGTGTACTTCCCAAACTTAAACCAAATCTGAAGAATTTGTTCTGCTGTATTTTTTTATGTATATGGATGTTGTGCCTGTATGTATGTGTTCTCTGACATATCTGTACTTGCACTTCAATTCCCATCATCCTGAGAAAATGATCTCTTTCCTCTCATCATCACACACTGCATCATATGATCCATTTCAGTTTGTTATGTGCTAATCTCTCCAGCTACATGATAAATAGTCTGACGTTAAGAGCTTTTTCTCACACCAATTTAAATTTATAGGTCTTGTGGATCTATAGTATATGGTAAATGTTGCTAACAGTACTACTGAAGGGAGAAAACACATACAAGAAAGAGTATGTAAATATTTTATCTTCACAAAATATCTCTACTCACCCAACAAAATCTTACACATACAAGCAGAAAATATTAAAATTCTGTTATAGGGCTGGACTTGTAGTTCAGTGACAGAATGCCTAGCATGCACAAGGTCCTGGGTTTAATCCCCAGCCACACACAAACACACACAAACACACACAGAGACACACAGGCACACACACACACACACAAACATATACATACACACACACAAACACATACACACACATATACACACACACATACACAAACACATACACACAGAAACAGATACACATACACTGCGCGCACACACACACACACACACACACACACTCACCTTTTAAGATGGACAGCAAAATTATAGGCTTGTGAGAACAACAGAACACAAGCAAGGTTTTTTTTAAACAAAAAGATTGCTACAAATTAATGTGTGGTTTATGACATATTTTACTGCCTCTGAGCAAGCTCTTTATCAGGCTGCATCTTGTAACCATGTTGGTCACATGATCACCTCAATTTCCACGGTTACCAGATGTTCGTATTAAAACAGCCGCTGGAGAGAAAGATGCTCCTTTCTACATTTATGTAGCTGGGAAATGGAAAGAAGCAATACTCACGTCTTGGTTGTCATGGTGGCAACTGAAATCCTCACATCTCATTAATAGACCTTATAGACAAATGAACCACATGGGAGTTCACAAATCATAGACGTTCCAGCTTGCTCTTTGAGAAGATTCCTAGCCAGGAAAATTACAGTAGGCCACAATTTTTAACAACATTTAATGTGGAGAAAGAGAATAAATCTTGCTACCTGAATACTAATGTACAACCCAATGAACAATGGCTATGTGTGTCCCTTTTCTTGCTTGCTAGACACTAAAGACTTAATTAAATGGATTTTCTAGGATATCTTTCTAAAATTAATGGCAAGATTATTAAATCATTTTTAGTGGTTTGGATGAAAATGGCACCCATAAGATTGTGTATCTGAATGTTTAGTTCCCAGTTGGTAAAACTATTTTGGGAAGGTTTAGGAGGCGTGGCCTTCTCAGAAGAGTTATGACACTGAGAGCTCAGAGTAGCCTCAGTCTGTCTGTCTGTCTGTCTGTCTGTCTATCTCTCTCTCTCTCTCTCTCTCTCTCTCTCTCTCTCCCTCCCTGCAGTTTGATCAGATGTGAGCTCTCAGCTACTGCCCCGGTGTCATGCCTGTCTGCCGCCATGCTTCCTGCCATGTTGGTCATGGACTCACCCTCTGAAACTGTAAGCAAGTCCCCAATTAAATGCTTCCTTTTATAAATTGCCTTGTTCATGGTGTCTCCCCACAGCAATATTCAGTAATTAAATCGTCATTACAGCAACTTTTTGTCTAATACTGTTCTTACAGTATTGAACATGATTATCAGTATGTTGGAAACACTATGTACCATCTTTAAATCTTACTAAACATTTATTATTGTTGTTGTTGTTGTTGTTTGCCACTTCTGGAAGTTAAGAAAGGTGCCAAGAGAAGTAGTGTGGTTTCTAAAGTAGGTATAATTTGAAAGACTTTCACATTGATAACCTGGGTGTAGCATAGGCATGACAAAGAAACTCAGACTAGGCTATCAAAGAACAAGAAGGAAGCAGCTGTGACAGCAGAGGTCTTGACTGTCATACCAACTGTGGCTGAAATGACTGTTAAGTGGCTCAAGAAGAGATGAATGCTTGTGGATGGTTGCCAGGGAGGTAGCCAAAGGAGTGAGTTGGTGGTAATTTCAGTTTGATCTTTCTTACTATTAATATTGTCACTGTTGTCACAATTGTGCCTATTTCACAAGAAAAAAATAAATTATTCCTCATTTTTGCTTCCCTAAACAGGAGGGAGAAAAAAAAGAAAAAAGGTTGTCAAAGAAACTGATGTTTGAAGACTATGAAGTCAAAGCAATGTTTAAAACTTGGCCCCCCCCCAACAAGTATTTGCTAAGTGTCTGGGTTTTAGTTGTTTGTTGATTTGTTTTGATTTTTTTTTTTTGAACCAGGGTCTCCTGTACCTCAGGCTGGCCTCAACCACCCTATGTAACCAAGTCTGGACTTCAATTCCTGATCCTTCTGCTTCTACCACCCAAGGGCTAGGATAGTGTTAAAGGCTTGTGCTACCAAGCTGGGTAGTGTCTGGTATTAGAAAAGCAGAGCTGAAGCAGGAGGATCATAAGTTCAAGGTCAGCTGAGGTTGTAGAGAGAGACCCTGTCTCTACATAATAAATGAATCCAACTTTTTAGAGATGAAACAAAAGGGATTCATATAGTCCCAGACCTCAGAAAGCTGGGGAGGGAGTTCTCTTGAGCCTGTGAGGTAGAAATCAGTATGGTAACTGGTGAAAACCATCTCAGAAACCAACAAAAACAATAACAAAAAAACCAGCAAACCATGGAAGATAATATCTGCTTCACTGTTAAATTATAAAGAACAAACTGTCAAAAGATAGAGCTATCTGGTAACTCTAAGAAGAAAAGATGGAAGAACAGGTTTAATGAGGAGAACATAGTGGAAAGTGGAGAAAAGACAGACTCCCTAGGCATTTATAAGCACGGAGTTAGCAATTGACTTGAGAGAACAAAGTCAAGACAGGCTTGTCTCTGTTTGGGTTTTCTTTCCTACTTTGGGAAAGGACGTGGACTTTAGATTGGTACAGCTGAAACACAGAAAGATGACTGAAACTTGAGCTAGGTGAGGCAGGAGTAAGGAAACACCTATCCGTTTCAAATAAGCTCATGTTTCCAGGCACAAATTACATCCCACAGCTGTTTACAGGTAACCCAAGCCCCGTGGCTGGTAAGTTCTGAGAAACTGTAAAACATGAAAGACAACAGGTCATAAAAAAAAAAGGGGGGGTGGTTACTGAAAACTTCTGATCAGAAAAGTGCAATTTCAGAATAGATGATTAAATACATTAGTGGTCGCTAGAAATAAGACAAACTAAAATAAGCCATGTTGTTCTTCTTTGCTTACTTGACCTTGACTTAGTGTGAAATTTTATAAGCATGACATAAATTGATTTCAGCAAAACATTTAGTTATTATCTTTCATGACCTTTTTATGGGAAAGACCCCAGATGAAATGTTTAATATAATTAGACAAATTCAAAGTTAGTCATATTTGTGCTCTGTTTTTTTCCATAACAAAAACACAGAATTCTTTCTGATCAATTCAAAAATGAATCAAAAACTACATAGCACTGAAAATATGATTAAAGACAGAAATAGTAAATGAAATTATTTTGAATGTTGAATTCTGAGCTAAAACCTTAAAGACAAAATTTAACTGAAATATATGGAAATGCCTACATTCAAGTTGAACAATAAGGCTACCCAGGTACAAAATAGTATGGATTTTTGTGTATCATGTACAAAGCACCCAGATGTCTTACTGTGTGCATGTATGCCAATATTTTGTTGTTGCTGTTGTTTGAAGCAATGTTTCCTGCTGTAGCCTAAGCTGGGCTAGGACTCACCATGTAGTTTAACCTAAAAGTCCTAACAATCTTTTGGTGTCAGCCTCCAAAACCCTTTACTGTGGTAGCTCTAGAGAAGTGGAGTCAGAATGGCGGGCACGAGCCGCCGGGCACAGCTTTCTCCCAGGATCAGTGTAAATCAATAATATCCAGGGGTAGCTGCGGTCATGCCTGTTCCACTTCCACCTGAAGTTCCAACCCTCGCCTTTCCCCCTTCATTTCCTCCTCAACCACTACTCCCTGAAAATTCACTACATCTGCCACCTGCATAAAAGGCAGAATAAGGAGTCACCGCAAGTATTTATACCCTAATCCTGGGAACAGAGCAAGGTGTCATTTTGTGTGGAGTTAGTATTACAGGTGCAACTATTGTTAGTAAATCAGATGGCCTTAAGACAGGGGGATTATCCTTAACTATGCTGGTGGACTCAGTATAATTAATGGGTCCGTAAAAGGTAGAGGAAGCTGAAAAAGTGCTGAAGTTAATGAAACAGAGGATCAGGACTTTAAATAAAGGAAACTGCCCAACCTAAACTTTAAGTGGTCCTGGTTCCTAAATATATCCTTATGGAAGGGGAGGGCAGAGAGGTTCAGTGTGGGAACTTGATCCACCACTGTTGCCTGTGAAGATGGAGGATGGAACACGGATGGCCCTGGAAGCTGAAACAGCAAGGAAACAGACCCTCCTCCAGAGCTTCAAGATGACAACAGAACCTACGAACATGAGCCCCGTGTGTTAAGACTTCAAAATTTAGGGCTGCAAAACAATAGATTGGTACTGTTTTCAATTGCTAAGGTTATGGTAATTGTTACAATAGCAATAGAAAACTAATAGACCCTTTGTTATTATCTTTTTATAAAGGTGTGTGTGTGTGTGTGCATGAGCGAGCGTGCATGCACATGCATGCATGTGCACCCACAGAGGCCAAGAGTGTTAGATCCCCTGGACCTAGAGTTACAAACAGTTGTGAGCCAACCAACATGCTGGGAAACAAACTCAGATCTCCTGTAAGATCATCAAGCTTTCTGATGGCTCGCCCAGCCTATCTCTCCAGTACAGCCCCATGTAATTCTTATAATAGCTCTTCATCCTCTGCATTGTAGCACTGTGATCTTTGAGAATCAAATGTCACTTCTCTGATATTCTCCCCTTAGCTAAGAAACATGATGCTACAGGAAGGACAACGAACCTACGACTCAAACACTGTGGATTCAGAAACCTTGTGTTAGACATGCCTTCATTACTACCTACCACTCACAGATAACTTCCCCAATCATATTATTATTATTAATTATTATTATTAAAAATAGCCACCACCTCTGACTATCTGGGCTGCTTCAGAGAGCTCAGGAAACGAGTTGCATGAAATAAGAAAACACAGTTGATCAGCACAACTCTGCTGCCCACTCTTCCGTATTTTTCTCTGTAGCACTTCATGTCATCTCTGATGACAAAAGAAGCCCTGTGTTTTCTTTTCATGAATGAGGTAGAGAGGAGATAAGTAACTGAAAACTGAAAAAGCACTCGCGATTACAAACAAATGGACAGCAGGCAGGAAATCAATACACGGTGAACAAAAACATGTTCTGCTAATAATTTCCTGGAAATGTTTTTTTTTTTTTCATTTTCCTCTGACTGATGGTGGCTTCCCATATTTGTGCCTTGCACATTTCTATTGTGGTTGCTTTCTTCATTAAGCTGCCTACTCATTTGGTAAATATTTATGAAGGGCGTATTTGATGTCGGGTACCATCCTCAGTCTTGGGAAAGAAACAGACTCAGCACCAACTGATAAGCAGTAGACTGTGAGGAGGGCTCTGAGACAGGAAGTGACCATGGAAAATGGTCACATGGAGGTGCCATTGGGCTGTAGGAGGACATCAGAGACTGATTGAATCCAACCCTGAGAGGATGTGTCCAGAGGAACACCTGTCTCAAGATCTGAAGGCCAACTAAGTTGGACAAAAGGGAAAGAGAATATTCTGGAAGAACTTTTTGTCTTCATTATTCAGCTTTGTTTTTATTTACACTGACTTTTCTTTTTCTCGACTTTCTCTCCAAACTCAAATAGAGCTTGTTTCAAGGTTTATTTCTAAAATGTGATGGGATGTGAAGTTCCCCAGGTGAAATTTTCAAATATTTTAGAAGTTACAAACCCTTTATTCAGAACCCGTTATCTTGTGTTCTCTTAGTCTAAAAATCAAGCCAAGTAGTTGCTTTAGGCGGCTTTATTTTACTATCTGATTACAATATGGCCTTCTGTTATTAGTTAATAATACTATAAATAACAAGTGAAAAGCTAATGTGGGTTTTTTGTTTTTTGGTTTTTGTTTTTCATTCCTTCTAATAAGCTTGTTCTTGTGGGTTCCTTCTTTTACCACTAGATGGTACTTGTACGCCTCAGAGACAAAATGCTGATTGAGTTTACCTTCTAGCAAACTAAGGAAAGTAACCAAAGGATCCGAACATTGGGAAGAAACTCACCACCCCAAACTTTAAGCGACTCTGCTTTGCAAATTCACCTCTATCTATCAACCCAACAATATCCTTTCTCTTCAGATCAATATAACTTTAAGAAATTGGAAAATTAAGGGACCTTTCAATTCCCTGTCTGCCTTATACCACACCACCCCCACCTGTGCTTCCCTTTCATTTCCTAGTATAATCCAGTATATACTAGTATTAATCTCCTTCTGAGTGCTGAACCTCGAAATGAGACCGACCTTCCTATTGAAGCTCCTCAATGTCCCTTATCTAAGTGAATATTTTCACTTCTACTTGAAAAAGGCACTCCCTCTGCACAAACCCTCCCCTTATCTCTTAGATATTCCAACCCTTCTTTCAAGTACATTCCAATTAGCATAGCTAACCAGGAAGTGTCCCCTGTTAACCTGACAATAGTTAGAAAATGCCTTCTTCTGATTCTGTTCTATTCTTTAAACAGTTCAGTAATTTCTTCAATAATAGATGGAACATGCATTATTCTGAAGAGCTATATGCATCTCTGCAGCACTTAAGGACTTTCTGTGTTGTGGTTATTTATGAGTCTTTCTCCATCTCTGCATAATGCTCGACTCTTATGTGTAGATAATATCGTAGTCATCAATATATCTTTAAATATTAAATATAACAGTATTATTTATGGAACTGATTTCAATAATTATATCCATAATACTAGCATCCAAGCTTCTTTTAAAAATTGTTTCATTTTTAATTGTGTGTGTGTTTGTGTATGTGTATGGAAGTGTGTGTGTGTGTGTGTGTGTGTATGTGTGTGTGTGTGCCTGCCCACACATGTGAGTACAGTGCCTGCAGAGTCCAGAAGAGGGTATCAGACTCCCTGGATCTGAAGTTATAGATTGTTGTGAGCCACCCGACAAGGGGTGCTGGGAACTGAACTCAGTTCCTCAGAAACAACAGTATGACTTAGCTGCTGAGCCATCTCTTCAAACCCTACTACTACCCAAAATTCAAAGAAGAAAAAAATTGAGATGATCAATAAATAGTATTTTAGGTGATCTGAATGACATGTTGGTAAAAATAGCAAGACCAGATTATCTTTCTACCCAGGAGTGACAGACTCTTGCTTCCTCCCTGATTTATCTATACAGAGAGTATAATGTTTTGATGCATAAAACTGAAGCCAAAATAGAGAACTCACAGCCTTTAGACATCCATAACAGAGAAACTCAAAGCCAGTGTGCCAAAGGGCAGGAGTGGAGCTTTCGGTGCCTCTGAAGACACAAGGAACTTGAACTAGCATTCTTGTGTAAAGCATGTGAGAGCCTAAGAAAGCTTTCATTTTCTGAAACCTAAGGCACTTGCTGAGACTCCCATGTTGAAACCCAATAATCTCAGCAGGGTGATGGTTCACATACAAATTCAAAGTATCAAACTATAGAAGTCCAATTTTACATTATGGTGTGAAAATAGAATCCCACGCTCATACAGAAATTACTGGGCACCTACAAAAGCAAATGTAAAAGTCCTTGATAAAGATAACTACATAACCCAAGGCACAAATAAATCCCTCACGATGCACAAGAATAAATAATTAAAAACTGAATGCTACATAAGGAAACAATTTGCCACAAGGCAGACTAAGCAAACCCAACAAATAGAAATATCACTGTTCCCTAAATCTGTATTTTACTAAGCAAATAAAATAACTTGAAAGTGATGACCAAAGAAAAATCCATAAAGTGACTGAAAACATATAAGTAAAATAAAACTTAAATGAAAGAACAAAGTAAGATTAAAAATGGAAATATTTGAAAACGAATAGGGATTTGTCATTTTATTTATACAGGTGACAAATAATTGTTGAACATTTACTAAATTCTGTTATTCTTCTAAGTTCTAGAGGTTAAGAAGGTTGAGACAAACAAATTCCCTATTATCATTGAGCATTCTATTGCAAATTAAAGAAAGCTCATCTGATGGGTTAAACAGGGGCTAGATACAGTGAAAGAAGTGATTAGTAGACTGGAAAATAGATCTGAGGAAATTACTCCTGAGATATTTTAAATAAGAGATAAATTTCCTTAATAATTTCATAAGAACCAATATATATCTAGTGAAAGCTTTAATATGCAAGAATAAACACTAAATAAAGAAATTTAGTTTAAAATATTTGAGAAACTACATAAATATTAATGTGTAATTGCCATATTATAACTCCCAAAAATTAAGATACTATAACATGAAATCAGTTTAAAATTTTTGTTTCTTAATTTTGTCTTTTGATGGATGCCTATAGTTATTAATTTTACATATATTTTAAGATCCAATGTGAATGTTAAAAATTTTAAGAGTGACTACTTATTTGTATATTGCTGTATCATTTAAGAATATGTCATTCTGAGGCTGACCATGTGACACAGGCCTTTAATTCCAGCTCTTGGGAGTCAGACACAGGTGGACCTCTGTGAGTTCCAGGCCACCCTGGTCTACATAGTTGTCAGGAGCCATTATCATGAGCTATTACAGCCCACAGGACTATGCAGTAGGGATTCAGCTGTCATTGATAAAAGTCAGTCCATCAGAACCAAGTAGTCTGGTGGAGGACTAAGCCATTAAGAAAGGTGTGTTGGAGTTATTGCCTTTTGAATGAATTGGCTGTTTCTTGTTGTAGATTTCTTGTGCAATAACAGCTATGATATCTCCCCATTGCCATGCATTTTCATAAAATGTGTATGTGTAATCTTATGATTATATCTCAGTCCTATGGGTACATATATCTGCGGGTAGTCAGGAAGATGACTTTTCATTTAGCTGTATAATTTTGGTATATAGAAAATACTAGGATATGCTTCATAGCCAGATCTATTGTCCCACCAGACTGTAGACACTTAAAGCCTGCCTTGTTCCTTTTACTCAGACTAACAAAATAATAATCTCTCCTCAGTCTAACACAAACTGCCCACATTTAGCTTATTTTTTTACCTCACAGCAAGTTCAAACTAAACTAAAGGCCTTTGTATACAGATCATAAGTTTAAAACTTTACAGTTATGCACAAGGTCAGAGTTGCAGGTGTCTACCAAGGTTACTAACACAAAATACCCTAAGAAAAGCCCGCCAGTTCTTCCTTGCCAAGTTTGCTGATAAAAAGCTATGTCTCAGAGTTTGTGGCACTGGGTACTGTGCCCCCTCCTTCTGGCCCTGAAACTTTGGAACCTTGTATTACCATGGTAAAGGCTCTGCTCCCTATCATCTATTCTAGAAATGTGCTATGACCTTGAGGGTTTTGAAGCTTTTCTCAGGAATGTAAGGAATCTCCTGTTAGAAATGTAAGGAGTCAGGCAAGAGAGGGGCTAAGAATGAGAGCTGAAAAGAAGCTGTAGATTTAGAGAAGCTTACTTAGAACAATAAAGAGACGTGGACTGAAAGAGCATGGTGCATAGACTCATTCCTTAGCCCTCAGATTAGATCCTTAGCTGGTTGTAGAGTCTTCTTCAAACTCTGGGAGAAAGTCTTTGAGGCTGGCACCTTAAAGACTTTCATTACATAGTGAGTTCTAGGCCAGCTATGGCTACACAGCGAGACACCGCCTCAAAACGAAACAAAAATAGAATATGTGACTCTGAGCTGAGGATGTGGCTCCCTTGGTGGAGTGATGTACAAGTTCCTGAATGTCACCCTGCCACTGGAGGGAGAGAGGGGGACAATGGAGGGGGTTAGGACGGGGGCAGGGGGTATAGTTACGAGGTAGAAATAAAAGAAAACAACAACAAAACAAACAAGAGCTGTATAGATATATTAGATTTGAACTAAGTAGATCTCACAAGTGCTGAATGTATAGACAGGAAGAAATGGGAGAACCAGGTAAGCACTAAATATCTGTGAAACACATGCAACACTAAATATCTATGAAGACTCATTTTGGCTCTATTCAAAGTAGTTGGATAATTTGTGTGGTTGATTAGCAAGGTCTAAGTGTTGCCAGGCACACAAGCTCCTAAGTGTTTCTGGTAGGGCAATCAAGAATTGGCACTAGGCGCTTTCTACCTACTGATCTTTCTTAGCTCACTCTAAACTCTGATCTTCATTATAGCCATAAAGCTAGCATGAAAAAAAAATGATGCAGGCAGATGGGAGAGAAGATGTATGAACATCTTGTGCTATAGAATTCCAGTAATTTTGATCTTTCTTTTTTTTTGTTTTGTTTTGTTTTTTTGTTTTTGTTTTTCGAGACAGGGTTTCTCTGTGTAGCTTTGGAGCCTGTCCTGGATCTCACTTTGTAGATTAAGCTGGACTCGAACTCACAGAGATTCATCTGGCTCTGCCTCCCGAGTGCTGGGATTAAAGGCATGCGCCACCACTGCCCTGCTGTGGGATGGTCTGTATGTCAAGTGTGTTGCTGATTGGTCAATAAATAAAACACTGATTGGCCATTGGCTAGGCAGGAAGTATAGGCGGGACAAGGAGAAGAATTCTGGGAAGTGGAAGGCTGAGAGAGAGACACTGCCAGCCACCACCATGACAAGCTGCATGTGAAGATGCCGGTAAGCCACGACCCATGTGGCAAGGTATAGATTAATGGAAATGGATTAATTTAAGCTATAAGAACAGTTAGCAAGAAGCCTGCCACAGCCATACAGTTTGTAAGCAATATAAGTCTCTGTGTTTATTTGGTTGGGTCTGAGTAGCTGTGGGACTGGCGGGTAAGAGAGATTTGTCCTGACTGTGGGCCAGGCAGGAAAACTCTAGCTACACTGCCCGGCTAATTTTGATCTTTCAATACCAATTTTACATTTCCCTAAATGCCTTAGTATCATCACCTGTCTTTCCCTGGCTTTTTGCTCTGTGCTTTAAATTGCTTCTGTAAAGAGTGATTTCAGCATCTTTTGTGGTCTGTGAGTCTCTCCTAGCTAGTACCTTGCACCGAGGTGATCTCTTACTGACCTTCAATGAAAAGGTACAGTACTTTAAATTAAAAGATACAATACTTGTAAATAAGGAAAAGGGGAGGGAAAGTGATTGGGGTCAGGGTGGGGAATTCAAACGGCAGGCAAGAGGGGATGAAAAGAAATTAAGAAATGAGATTTAAAAAAAAAGGATGGATAATCACTTTCTCATTTACATGCCTCTCCACATAATTCAGTACTAATTGCATGGAATATTGGGTGAATAGGAGTTCTAAAGCCAAATCCTACTTTTGTGAAAAAAGAGCACCTTTGTTTATTAGCAAACTCTGCCAAAAGACACTGGAAACGAGAAGAAAGAGCATTTGAAGTATGTCTTAGTTAGGGTTTCTATTGCTATGATGAAACACCATGACCAAAAAGCAAGTTGGGGAGGAAAGGGTTTGTTTACACTTCCACATTGGTGTTCATCACTGAAGGAAGTCAGGACAGGAACTCAAACAGTGCAGGATCCTGAGGCAGGAGCTGATGCAAAAGCCATGGAGGGATGCTCCTTATTAGCTTGTTCCTAATGGCTTGCTCAGCCTGCTTTCTTATAGAACCCAGGACCACCAGCCCAGGGTAGCATCACACACAATGGACTGGGCCCTCCCCTATTGATCACCAATGGAAAAAATGCCTTACAGCTGGATCTCATGGAGGCATTTCCTCAACTGAGGCTCCTTTGTGATGACTCTAGCTTGTGACAAGTTGACACACAAAACCAGCCAGTACAAACATGTTTATGGTTCTTTATACAAGTTGCCTAAACTTAAAAAGTTCTCAGCTTTCAAAAGCCAATTTTACGGTCTAGAGAGATGGCTCAGTGGTTTGGAGCACTTGATGCTCTTGCAGAGGTCCTGGATTTCATTCCCAGCACCCATATCATGTGACTCTCAACCCCTTGGAATTCCAGTTCCAGGAGATCTGAAGCCCTCTTCGGGCCTCTGTGGGCACCTGTACTTATGTAGCACAGACACACTCAAGCACATACATATTGAATAAACAAATAGTTTTTAAAGTCAATTATATGTTAAAGTACTGTGTATATATATTTCTATATATTAATTTGGTGCTTTTACATCTAATCATTTTCATAGATTGGAGAGGAGCAATATGAAATACGAATTTAAATAGGAAGCTTAGGGCTGGAGAGATGGCTTAGTGGTTAAAAGCACTGATGGCTCTTCCAGAGGACCCAGGTTCGATTCCCAGCACCCACATGGCAACTCACAACTATCTCTAACTCCAGTTCCAGGGATCCAACAGCCATGGCAAAACACCAGTGCACATAAAATAAAAATAAATAGGAAGTTTAAAAAGCCTTCCACATGATTCTGATTCTTAGCCAACTTTGAGAAAAATCCTGATAAATACTGTTATTAATATTTAGAAAAATGTGGCTTGTGTTACTTAATACCATCTTTTTCATGTACCTAATTCTCAAGAAAAGAGGTGTGCTATAATCACATTTTGAGAAGATCAATTTACAAAAATAAACTTACAAAATAGAATACCACCAGGCATGCACTCAGGAGACAGAGGCAAGCAGATCTCTGTGTGTTCAAGGCCAGTCTGCAGGTTTACATAGCAAGTTCCAGGACTACGTAGAGACTCTGTCACAAAAAAAAAAAAGAAAGAACGAAAAGAAAAGAAAATAGAATTAGAATATCAATATGATTAATGACTTTTCTCCTTGCTTTGACAAAATCACTAACAAAGGACAAGTGAGTTTTGCTCATTGTCTGGGATCACAGTCCATCATGGTGGGATGGGGGAGGGGGGGCATGTAACAAGAGCTGCTGTCAGTTGAAACAGCGGAAGTGTAAGGCTGCTGGCTCACATCTGGGTGGATCAGGAAGCAGAAGGGAGAGTGGGGATGATGTCAGAGCTCATCTGGTTTCTCCCCTTTCTCTTTTCATTTGTTTAGAGATTCCATCCCTTGGGATGGATGGTGCCATCCACATTAGTGGGTCTTTCCCTTTCAATCAATCCTCTCTAGAAATGCCCTCACACACAGACCCAAAGATGTGTCTCATTAATGGGCTTTAAACCTCAAGTTTCTTGCTCCAATCAGTTGACATTAAAAACTGGCCATCACACATAGGTAAAGCCCTGGCATGTCAAAGGACTCTGTGAGAACATCTGATGCTAAAAGGGGAATGAATAGCCGGGCGGTGGTGGCACACGCCTTTAATCCCAGCACTCGGGAGGCAGAGCCAGGTGGGTCTCTGTGAGTTCGAGGCCAGCCTGGGCTACCAAGTGAGTTCCAGGAAAGGTGCAAAGCTACACAGAGAAACCCTGTCTCAAAAAAAAAAAAAAAAAAAAAAAAAGGGGGGGGGGAATGAATACAGACCTTTCTGTCTCTGGTTTTTATGAGTGATAGCTATATGGCTCCACCTAGATCTTAGGGAAGTGTTTCAACTATGCAGACACTTTGCAAAAACAAAAACAAAACAAGGGGAAAAAGAGAGAAGAAAGGAAAGAGAGAGAGACAGAGACAGAGACAGAGACAGAGACAGACAGAGAGAGAGAGAGGCCAAATCAGAGACAGGAGATAGCAAATCTTGAGTAACAGCCATATTCTGTTTCTTGAAGATCTAAGAGAATCTACATTTCATTATATCTTTATATGTAGTTTTTATGGCTACTTAAGAGTGAATTGCATCTATTATTCTCTTTTGCCCCATAAATACTGGGGGGGGGGCTATTTTCTAAGACTAAGAGTAGTCCTACCAACAAGAATAAAACTGACTGGGATAAGTATGATTGCAGCTGTGGGTGACACTCCACCTGTCACAAAGTCTTCATATGATATTGCTATTTTGCATTTAGATCAGAGCTTGTTAACCTCTAATTAGTCTAAAATTTTACAACATACTTATCATATTGGATAGTCTTGATAAAGCTGAGTTACTATTCTTGTATCCGAGTTTTATATTTCAAAGAAAGTTTTGTTTTGAGTAGGAAACACGAATACATTTAATTCCCTACATCCTGGATAAAGTATTGTAGCATGGTATTGCCATCTATCAAAGGGGACACACTTTAGTCACCAAAACTAAACGCAATACCATTTGCCTAATCTTCTATAGGAATCAATGTGTTTTTCTAATTTAAAAATGTATTTATTTTTATTTTATGTGTGTGAATGTTTGCTACATGTATGCATGTCCACTGCTTGTGTGCTTGGTGCCCACAGAAGCCAGAAGAGTTTCAGACCCTCTGGAACCTGATTTACAGGTGGTTGTGAGCCACGGTATTGATGCTGAGAACTGAACCTGATTCTTCTCCAAGAACTGCAAGTGCTCTTAACCACTGAGTCATCTCTCCAGCTCCTGTCCTTTGATTTATACTTGAGTCTCTTTTAAAAGTCTGCAATGGAAACACAAACAAAGCTATTTTCCCAGCTGCATTCAACTGTATTGCCTTCTAATACAAAGTCAAATAATTTTCTATAGAACTGAAGGACGTCATTTTCCGCACTGCAATGACCACAGCAAATTACTAAATCTGAAACTAATTTAATTCCAAGTAAATGACACATACCCAATAGCATCACCTCTGTTCTGTCTAAAACACATTAGACAAAACCCCTCTAAGACAGGGTTTCTCTGTGTAGCCCTGAATGTCCTAGAACTCTGTCTGTAAACCAGGCTGGCTTAGAACTCAGAGATCCTCCTGCTTCTGCCTCCCAAGGACTGGGATTAAAGGCATGTACCACCACTCCTGGCTGTGACTGCTTTCTGAATCACCAAAGAGGGAGGAAATGGTATTTTTCTTTTGTATTCTCCCCATTCCTCACTGTTCAAATTTCTATTCTAATTCCTCAACTTAGTTGCTCATTGGTTTTGAATTTTTTTTCTATTTATATAATAGATGAAAACCAGCATACAGGGTATAAAAATAACATTAAGATGCCAACTCAAAGTCCATAGGAAAAAATTTCTGGGCTGAGAACATTCCTGCTTGGGTTTTCCATGAGAAAAGAACACCATTAAGAATGACTTCTGAGGGGCGAGAGAGATGGCTCAGCAGATAAGAGTACTGGTTGCTCTTGCAATGATCTGCCTTCTAGTCCCAAAACCTACATAGTGGCTCCGAATCATTCTAATTCCAGTTCAGAGAGGAATCTACTGCCCTCTTCTGGCCTCCGTGAGCACTGCATGAAGGTGGTGCACAGACATACGTGCAGGCAAAGCAATAACACAGAAAAAATAAAAATGAGTAAATCTTGTTTTTAAATTGACTCCTGAAATTATCTTTGTTGGATATTGGTGCACCCTTTTTGTCTGCTATGGCCAGTCCAGGTGGATATAATTTTCTTTGTTCTATTATCAACTCAGCAGGCATGGCTTCCCTAGATACCCAAGCAGCTTTCAGAGGAGACAGTGGCAAAGAATGGCACTTGAAATGCTAAAATAGGGAAAACAGCTTGAGAATGTTCTGAGGCAAGAGGACTGACGTGAGAGATATTTTCATCTCTGCAGACTTGGTGCCAGCTCAGGGCAGAGTTAGGGAACCGGAGCGTGGTTCACAGAAAAGTAACCCTAGATGGAGCAGGTGAGGCAGGAGTGGATCAGAATGGAAAAGTGACTCACACACCAACTCACACCATTGTTATTTGCCCTCGTGATGACTGTCAACAGTCACTCTTTGGCAAAACCTGCCACTGTTCAATAGTCTATGCTGTGAATTTTGTGGTGAGTCCAGTACAACGTTAGCATCAACCTAGGTGGGAACGTGCAGCTTAGTCCTTTAAAAGGATGAAATTTAGAAAAAAAAAAAATAATGATTTATATCCCATAAATGTTGGGTTGAGGGTGTAAGGTCATGAGCCTCCTTGTGTGCTGATGGGATGGTGTTTATTTATTTATTTTAAAGATGTATTTTGTTTTTATTTATGTGTGTGTGTGCATGCTCATGCACTGGTGTAAGTGTCCAGGAGGAGTGTGACTGGGGAGGTCTGAAAATGACATTAGATCCCTTGGAGTTGGAGTTACAGGCAACTCTGAATCCTACTAACATGGATCTTGAGAAACAAAACAAAAATCGCAGGTTCTCTGAAAGATCTGTACACACTCTTAATTTCTGAACCATCTCTCCAGCTACTAGAATGGCTTATACTGGTAATACCTTTCCAAAACTGAATTATTAATATGTGTCACACATCCTGTTTAAAATGTTTATATTAGTCTGCTGCTGCTGCTATAACAAAATAGGATGGATTAGGTGCATTAGAAGCCAAGATCAAATTCCTGGGTGATTTAATATCTGGAGAGGACTCCTCCTACTTGTAGATGACTGCCTGGTCAGAAATAAGAGGGAGAGCAAGAAATATATTCCTTTTTTAATAAAAAACAAAGTCCTCTGTGGTTGGGGCCAAGTCTGGTACCATTAATTCCTGGTAACCCTCTTAACAGATACAGTCATATTGGAGTCATACATACATACAATCAAATATGGATTTAAGGACAACACAGTTCAATCCAAAGCAATTTCCATATATTCTGAACTAGTATTAAACTTCTACCACTTTATCCCTTGTATGTGGTACAGGCTGTGATGGAGACTAAAGGAAGATACTGGAGTATAGCCTTAGATGGAAGCTTAGATGTGTCCACCATAGTCTTTATTCGTGATTTCACAGTTTGATTGCTTTGTTGGGAGGTAAGTAAAACTTTCCAAGCTAGAGTCTAGTTGGAAGAAGTAGGTTATGAGAGACAGGATTGGGGGGCTATGTCCTCCTTCCTATCTCTGCTTCCCAGGCACCATGAGTTCAGCAGATCTGCTCCATGGTGCCCTCTCTTGCCATGGAGCCCTGCCTCACGAGCCCAAAGCCAATCATGCAGTGGAACTTTTGGGATCATGAGCTAAAATAAATCCTCCTCTAAACCATTGGTTCTCAACCTTCCTAATGCTGTGACCCTTTAAAACAGTTGCTCATGTTGTGGTGACCCCCAACTATAAGATTATTTTGTTGCTACTTCGTAACTGTAATTTTGCTACTATTATGCTTATAATGTAAATATCTGATATGCAAGATATCAGATATGTGACCCCCATAGTCAAAGAAGTACAGCAAGAACCTTAAAGATGCTGTTTGCCACATAGTTCGCTTACACAATTCAGGATCATCTGCTTAGGGAATGGTGCCGCCCACCTTCCTATACAGATCCACAATCAAGACAATGCCCCCCCCCCCGAAATATGCCCACAGGCCAATTCGACCTAGGCAATTCCTTAATTGAGATTCTCTTCCTAGATAACTCTAGGTGGTGTCAAGTTGACACTTAAAGCTACTCAGGTTATGACAGCATTACTCTTGGACACTATTACACTATTCTGGGTGGGAAAGGTTTCCTGTAATTGATTTACTTCATCCTTAGGCTTCATCTGGGAGGTGGCACATGAGTCCTCTCTGTTGTAGAGTTTACAGACTCAGAGCTGTATCATTCACCAGCTTCTTGGGAACAAATTATAGAGGACAGGGCAAAGGAACCTTCAAAGAGTCCCTAAAGTCCAGGTACACCGTCTTACAATTAGGGCAAAGTTGATGAAGATGAGCGTGAAAGGCAAGGTCCTTTCGCTCTTCATATAGTCTCTCCTTGCTACTTGTTATTTAGTCGATTTCAAATCCTGAAACTCCAGCTATGATTGTCTTTTGGGAAAGACCAGCTCTGAAAACTAAAACCTTAGGTTGACAGTAATAGTCTTTGCACTGTGGGTGTGGCTCAGCAGTAGAGTATTTGCATGAGGTCCTGGGGTTCCACAAATCTCTAGCCCTACACATACCAACAAAAATTGTTATGTGAGTGTTTCGAGAGCTTATGTTAGAGTTCACATTTTATATTCCTATGCTCAGCCCACTGACTAGGTCAAATTTTATACTTACAGGAGTGGAGAGAACCTCAGTGGAATAACTCAGGCTGTTATCATCTTTGTACAAGACCTCTGTTCATTTGTGTTACATGTATTCACTGACCAACTAATATGTGTCAGGCTCTATCCTATATACTGTATTCAAACACCAAAATATAGACATATAATCAGATCTTACATGCTATGAAATGTATACCCTCCCTGAAGCTTTGTGAAAGAATTACTGGTGACCTAGATGTATGTTGTACTAGATTGAATCATGGTGTGTGTTATTCTGCAGATGTTGGCAAGATAGTTGGACGTATCACCTCCTGTATAAAACTATAAACTAGTAGCAAAAGCAGACTCTCACCCAGTAAATTTCCAGAAGAGCATTGAGGTAAACCACGGAGCATCACTCATTTAGGTCAGGCAAAATAATAGATCGATACACTAAAAGAAATCCAAGCACGCTGTGATCCAATGCATGAGAAAGTTTGAAACAGATCAAAGGGAAGTGAAACTGGCATAATTCTTTGAGTCTGGTCTTATCAATCCACCAGAACATGTTTTAAAATTTTGTGCGTGTGTGTGTGTGTGTGTGTGTGTGTGTGTGTGTGTGTGTGTGTGTGCATGCGTGCACATATATAGAAGCCAAAGGATGACCTCGGGTGTCATTCTCAGGAACACCATCAGCTTTCTTTCAGACAGGATTTTTCATTGGCCTGAAGCTCATCAGCTGGTCTAAGCTGATTGGCCAGTGAGCCCCTCCCTCCCCACAGCTGAGATTACAAGCACACACCACTAGGCCTGGCATTTTTACATAGGTTCTGGAGATTGAACTTGGGTCCTCCAGTTTACAAGGCAAGCATTTTACCCACTGAGTTATTTTCCTAGTCCCTACCAAAATATTTCTTACATTGTGGTACTGAACTCCAACATGAGCATGCTACGGTGATGGCCTCTTTAGGTTTTTATACTTTCAAAACATTGATAAGCAGCATCTTTTCGGGAACAAATTAGTAATACCCATGTGTAATTAAAATAACAATATAGTTTTGAAATATATTTACTTATGTTTATGCTAACTTAATTTGTTCATTTGTTTGTATGGTCTCAACCATGTCCCCAATAAAGACAATTTACAAATCTATACCATTACTGCCCTGACGCATCTTCCAAAGACTAATGATACAGCCCAAGTGTTTGCTGCCCACTCCCTTCCTGATGGTTTGTTGGTTGGTTTGTTTATTTTGTGGTGTTGGAGACTAACTCCAGAGCCTTTCATATGCTAGGGAAGCAGTCTATCACCGGGAACCTCCAGAAGACCTCTAATTGTTTTAACATTTTAAACTCGTTGTATCCCATACAAAAAGTATCACCTTCTCAGAGACTGCCTACCATCCAATGACAGAATGTCTCTTCGGAGTATCATTTCACTCTGCTGTGGTCACATCACCATAATCTGAAGCCATAAATAGAGGGCTGGGGAGACGTCCCAGTGGCTAAGAGCACAGACTGTTCTTCTAGAAGACCTGAGTCAGTTTCTCAGAACGCATGTTGGTGAGAAACGCACACAGTTCCAGCTTCAGGGGATCCTATGCCCATTCCATCGACATGTACACTCTCCCCTGATACGTGCATATATGTTATCAAAACTAAAAACAAATCTTAAAAAAACAACAAACAAACAAACAAATAAAAACAACATAATATAGGCTGCAAAGATGGTTCAGAAGTTAAGAGCACTGGCTACTCTTCCAGATGACCCAAGATTCAATCAATTCCCAGCACCCACATGGCAGCTCACAACTGTAACTTCAGCTCCAGTAGAACTAATGCCTCTTTTTGACCTCTGAGGGTACCAGGCAGACATGTGGTGCACAGATATACATGCAGGCATGTATATCTAGCATAAAAATAAAGGAAAAAATGTAAAAACATAATAGAAGGACTAACAGCCTATGTTTTAAAAAACAAATGTATATATATATATATATACTTTAGATTATGATGTACTAGATCTATGTTATTTAATATACATATGACAAAAATGTATGTATATATGAAACTTCATTAAATGAGTATTAGTTTACCCCATACATACATACGTACATACATTTCCTATGACAAATGTAAAACTTTTAGAGAAATCTATTGGTTGACTTTTTCATTTCCATAAATAACAAGACAGCTATATAGATATATTTGAAAAACATTTATTTTGTATAAACATATGCCCACATTCCTTCTATAAATATATAATGTTCCATGCTGACTCAATTCTGTCACTTTTTTTGATTATAATTTCATATCATGTCTACATAAGAAAACAGTCTATAAAGTAAGAAATTCGTTTCAACAATAAAAGATTTACTTATTTTTATTATACGTGTATGTTTTGCCTGCCTGTGTATGTGTACCACATACATGTAATGCTCACAAGGACCAGAAGAGGGCAACAGAGCCTCAGAAACTGGGGTTACAGGTAGTTGTGATACTCCAAGTGGTTATTGAAAACCAAACCCAGGACCTCTACATGAGCACTATTAACTGCCACCACCACCCCTTTTTAACAACTTTTTGTTTTGTTTTGTTTTTGTTTCTCTGTGTAGCTTTGCACCTTTCCTGGAACTCACTCTGTAGCCCAGGCGGGTCTTGAACTCACAGAGATCCACCTGCCTCTGCCTCCTGAGCGCTAGGATTAAAGGTATGTGCCACCAACGCCCAGCAACAACTTTTTTTAGAAAGGCTATTTTATTCATAGCCATGCCATCCTCCACTATGGCAACAACAACAGACACCACAATTCAGTCAGGACTGAGGTCTCAGTAGCCATACCAAGACTATCCTGGAACACTGTTAGATCAGCACTGACATCTGCTAATAAATATTTTAAAAAATCATGTCAGGATGCACTGCATCAAGACATGTGCACTGCCCCATGTGACATGGGCATGTGTGGAGTCATCTCTGCCCTCTTCATGGAGGATTCAGGTAGAAAGACACTGCCCTGCATTTCTCAGCAGAAAAGTGAGACCCACGCTCTACATCTTTTCTGATGAATGTCATATCATCATCCATCCCATGGACTGTGAGATCCAGGAGCAACTCAGATGCATGGAAAGTCCCCCCCCCCCAAACCCTGGAGGGGAAAGAGATGACATAAGCCATGTTAGAAGTAATCTGTGGTCAGCCTCAGGAACAAGGACACCTACGAGGCCCAACGTCATTCCTGTCTGAACCATGGGGGTCTGTCAGTGCTATGTGCCCAAGTTCAAGTCTAGAAAGTCCTACAGGCCATAGGTATGGACCTGCCAGCTAAACTGTCCTATGACAAGTCAATGACCAAGTGTGGCTTCTGAATTGGAGAACATGCAAAAGTCTCCAGACATGTTGAGCACATGGGAGAGAAGGATATTCTCCTTACAAAATAAGTGTTAGCTATTACACTCCAACATTGATAGCTCATCTGGAATGAGTGCCTGATATCAGTGGTTGAAAGGGAGACATCATTGAGCCACATTTGCTTACTGGCATCGATTTTGAACTGAGTTCTGCTGGGGCCCATAGTTGGACCTGAAACATGGCAATGCTCAGGGGCAAGCCACTACTGAGCTTCTTCAGAAACATCACTGATGGTCTCGACTGGACAGAGAATTGATGATCCTAGGTGACTGGGAACAGCTAAGCTTCAGAAACCAACAACAACACTGCTTATGAGTATTGTGAAAAAAGCAAGGAGAAAAATGAAACAAAACAAAACAAAATCCTACCTGTACCCAGGAGGTCTTCAAAAGATATAGCCTTCAAGCCAGGTGGTGGCGGTGCATGCCTTTAACAGCGAGGGCTACACAGAGAAACCTTGTGTGTGTGTGAGAATATACTCTGGGGGAATATATATATTTCCTTCATAGCAGGTCTCAGAGTAGGGCAAGGTAGCTACATTTCATACTTCTTAGTTATTAAATCTAGGGATGGGTAAATGTGACTCTTCTGTTTCTTAGCCAATATATCCCTTTAGAGTATCATGGCTTCAGACTGGGCTGTACCATTTCTAACCTATATAACTAAGATAGGGACTGTAAGGTTTTCCAGAGTCATTTTTGAGTCTCTTCACTTTAATTTAATTCATTCATTTATTCAACAAAATATTTACTCAGCACCTACTGTATACTAAGCCACCCTGTACTAGATAAATGCTAAAGAGGTAACAGAAAGGCAGACAGACTCAATTCTAATGATGAAGAGGAGAAATAAATAACATAAAAAATATATAGAGAGAGGCTGGAGATGGCCCAGTGGGTAAGAGCGCATACTGCTCTTGTAGAGGACCAGTTTGACCTGTAAGACCCACACCTGGAGTTTCACAAAGAAGCATCTATATGTAGCTCCAGCTCCAGAGGATCTCATATCTCATGCTCCCTTTTGGTCTCTCTGGGTACTGTACTCAGGTACACACACACACACACACACACACACACACACACACACACACACAAATAATAAACATAATTTTTTAAAAAAATCAATCTTTAAAAAATGAAGTAGAGGCTGGAGAGACAGCTCAGTAGTTCACAGTACGTTCTGCTCTTGCAGAGGATCCACATTTTGTTTCCAGTGTCTACCCTGGGCAATTCACAACCACCTGTAACTCCAACTACAGGGGATCTGAGGCCCTTTTCTGGCTTAGCTGGCCCTGCACACGTGATGTACGCATACATACATGCAGGCACACACATATACTCATAAAACAAAATAAAACTTCAAAGCCAAAATCACATTTCTGCCTTTAAAAAAGAAGTAAGTGCTTGTAATTTAAGCCAACCAGCCTATGGAATTTTCTTATTAAAGCATGAACAGACTAAGACTATATAATATAACCCAAAGCCCACTTTGCATTGAAAATATCAGGCACATTTTTAATGACAGATGACAGGCAATGGCTTGGACATACCCAGATGGGACCTCATCAGATAACCAGGTGCACGTGTTGTCTTTCAGGAAAAGCCCCTAGAACTCACCAAGGATGGTTTGAAAGAAGCTTTTCAAGAATGGGCATGCACAAAGTTCTCCCGCATTTTTTGTTGTTGTTGTTTGTTTTGCTTTTTTCTCCCAGTGCAAGATCTACCTGGAAAGACAATCGCCTAATGTTGGAAAAGTCCATGCCCTTGCTAGCACAAAGGATTTCTTTAAGCCAAGCACACACTACCTCAAAGACAGATACTGTGTCCCAAAGAGATTGCAGCTCCGGTTCCCCTGTGTGCCGCTAGCCTTGGGGTCATTTAAGAGAGCCATTGCTTCTGGGCCTTTGGGCTAAGATCAAATGAGAGTTAAGTGACCTTTCTCCAGTACTGCAGCTGACTGATCAGTGGCTATAATCAAAGAAGACATGCCTTCCTCAAATCAGATTGAATGTTTCTCAAAGAGAACAAGGCTCAGAGATGGAAAAAGTTGGAACAACAGAGCTACTTCAACAGTCTGGCTCAGGGTCCTGTGTGTGTTTTCCTCACTATATTTGTGATGTAAAACTGATTGAGCAGGCTGGAGAGATGGCTCAGTGGTTAAGAGCACTAACTTTTCTTACAGAGGAGCCAGGTTCAATTCCCAGCACCCACACGGCAGCTCACAACTGTCTGCAACTCCAGTTCCAGGGGATCTGACACCCATGGCAAAACACCAATGCACGTGAAAATTTTTAAAAATTAAAAAAACGCCGGGCGGTGGTGGCGCACGCCTTTAATCCCAGCACTCGGGAGGCAAAGCCAGGCGGATCTCTGTGAGTTCAAGGCCAGCCTGGTCTCCAAAGCGAGTTCCAGGAAAGGCGCAAAGCTACACAGAGAAACCCTGTCTCGAAAAAAAAAAAAAAAAAAAAAAAAAAAAAAAAAAAAAAACACCAAAAAACAAACAAACAAAAAAAACTGAATGAACACATCAGATTTTCTAGGACTTTCCAACCTCCCTGTATTTCAGTTCAGCAGCTTAAGTGAGAAAAATGACTTGCCTCTTATACAAGTTTGTTACATAGGAGCGAAGTCTGAACACAATGGCAATTATTTGTTTGTTTGTTTGTTTGTTTGTTTTTGAGACAGGGTTTCACTACATAGACCTAACTGGCTTGGAATTCACTATGTAAGTTAGCCTGGCTTTGAACTCAGAGATATCTGCCTGCCTCTGCTGCCTGAGTGGGGATTAAAGGGGTGTAACACTGGGCCTAACTCATGATTGAACTTTCAATGGAAGTTTTGTAGCACTCTGTTGGATTAAATGTCAGGCACACCCTTAATTATACAAAACCAGCTTTCACATCTATAATTGAACTTCCTTGATAATGTATCTTTAAGGCAGAGGAATATTTTGACTTAATTAAAAAGAGAATGTCAGCTGATGAGTGAGTCTTCCCAGAAAATGTCTCCTTGCATATATATTAAATCAAATCATTATCTCAGTACAAACTTACAGTTGGAGAACATATTCATAATTTAAAATGATTGTAGTTGCATAATTAAATAATGAGAATTCATGATATTTGGTGTGGTGGAAGAAAACAGGCTTCCTGATACCAACACAGCCTCTGGTCTTGCTTCGTTAGGAGCTCAGGGATGGTAGTTACCTAACTGGTGTTCCTTTCCATGTATCTTTATCTCAGAAGGGTAATTCATTAAAGGCAATGTGTTTAAAGGTAAATTTAATATGTGGGTTTTACTTTTTTGCTTCTTCCTATTTATTAATACTTAAGGAGAAAACCCTGATTTACTCTGCTTGTCTCTCAGGTGAGCTAATAGCCAGCTTTCTGATTTGGGGCAAACTGCTTCTCTTTGGACTCTTACCTATAAAATGTGAGCTTTGGTTTGTAATATTGATTACATTCCAATATTCTGTTTATTCACTTTATTCGATGACCAACTTTGGGGAAACATTTGTCTAGTATGTACAAAACCCTCAGTTCAAACTTCAGCCTTGAAAAATATACAAGTAGGAGCCAGTAAGGCGCTCAGTGGATAAAGGTGCTTGCCACCAAGTTGACAACCTGAGTCCAATCCCTGGGACCAACATGACCAAAGAAGAGAACTGACTCCCACAGTTTGTCCTCTGACTTCCACACACATGCCATACCATATTTTTAATCTCCCCAAATAAATTTATAATGCCATAAAAAAAAATGAAAAAATTTGGGGGCTAAAGAGATGGCTCAGAGGTTAAGAGCACTGGTTGCTCTTTCAGAGGACTGGGGTTCAATTCCCAGCAACCACATGGTGGCTCACAACCATCTATATTGAGATCTGGTGCCCTCTTCTGGCCTGCAGGCAAACATGCAGGCAGAACACTGAACATAATAAATAAATAAATCTTTAAAAGAAAGAAAGAATTTATAGGCACAAAAGGCCAGCAAACAAATGATTTATTTAGAAGAGAAAGATTTTTCTTTGTCTGTTTGTTTTTTTTTTAAAGCATACATGGTATAAAGCAGTTCAGGGACCTCATAGTGAGGACCACACTAGGGTTTCTTGGGGTATTGCTTTTATAGGCTCATAGTGATGAGGAGGGAGTATTTAGTGGGGATCACTTGACTAGATTCCACCTTTGTGGTCCTAAAGCTATAATATCCATACTTTAGGCTGTTGGTACATGGCACAGTGAGGTCAATTTTCCCTTCAGTTTCTTATAACTGCTCAAGCACCTTCAGTGGAAAGTTATATACTCATCATCTTGGGGGAGATTTAGGGAATTGCCAACTCTCAGGGGCTTTGTGGTTAGCAATGGTTTTAAAGATCCAAGAGAGCATTTGGGAGGGCTGACTTCCTTTTCTTTATGATGAGAAGACAGGATATTTATTGCATGATATGTACATTAGAGGTGGGGATAGTACAATGATGGAGCTGACCATTGACCCTGACAGAATTTCCTGCCTAGTAACTCTTTCTTAATTGGCCAAGAAGGAAAGAAAGTAGCTAGGTAGCTAGGGATACTCAGCTCTAGGTTGGGAAGCATGCATTCAAAAGTTTAAAGTGACCGACTGAAATTCTTCTGGGATCATCACTTTTTGTTAGAAATGTAACAGATAGGACTATTTCTGATCATTACAAACTTAGTTTTTTTCCAAAAAGGTTTTTAGTAAAACAAAAACAAAGGGTACTTTGAAGATATATTAAAGTTTGCCCCTTGCTGCTAATATTACCTTTCTGTCTGTGCATGTATATGTACATTCACTTCCAGCTGCACAGGAGTGGTTTATAAGTTTTTCCTTTGAATCAATCAATCAACAACAACTTATGAGTTTCCTTATTAAACAATGAATTGATAAGATCTGGGACATACATTTATTTTATACTTATAACAGAGTTGAAGTCTGTTAAAACGTTTTCCTGGCCTGGAGGTGAAGCTCGGTGGTAGGACACTTGCTTAGCTTGTGTGAAGCCTCGAGTTCAACCTACAGCAATGAAAATAAAGTTCTTTTTTTTTTTTTTTTTTTTTTTTTTTAAAGATTTATTTTTATTTATTATGTATACAGTGTTCTGTCTGCATATACACCTGCAGGCCAGAAGAGGGCGCCAGATTTCATTATGGATGGTAGTGAGCCACCATGTGGTTGCTGGGAATTGAACTCAGGACCTCTGGAAGAACAGGCAGTGCTCTTAACCGCTGAGCCATCTCTTCAGCCCCGAAAATAAAGTTCTTTAATTTGCCTAAGTCACTAAGCTACTTTGAGGATAAAGTAACAAGTATATTAAGCACTTGGCAAAGTGTCTAAGACACAATCATGATAATTATCCATTGTAAGATATGTTTTGATTTTAGACTAAGCAGTCCTGAAATCCATGAGACAGCTGGCATCATTACAGCTTCTACCAAAAGTGCCTAGGATTCAGAGGTTCAAGCAAACTGTCTATAAAAGTGTTTATAGGATAGCTTTGCCACTTACAGAAATCACCCACCTAGTGAAGATTAATTCATACTAATGGTTTTTGCATCGTGGCAGGAGTTACCAGGAGAAAAGGCAAGTGAAAAAACAAAAAATAGCATGCACAAGGCCTTGGCTTTAATCCCCAGCACAGAAAATGTCTTTTAATTAAAAAGAAATAAAAATCAGTTAAAAAATAGTTGAACTTCCCTTTTTACAATGGGGTTTCATGTAGGGCTGGCAGGCTCAACTCACTATGTAGCTGAGGATGACCTTGAATCACTGTTCCTCCTGCTTCTGTCTCTGGAGCACTGGGGTTGCAGGTGTGTGCCACCACACCTCATTTATGCTGCGCCAGGGATGGACCCAGGCTTTTGTGGTTGCTAAGCAAGCACTCTACCGCCTAGCTACAATCCTAGGCTTTTAAATTCTGATTTGACATATTTTTTTTCCCTCCTAGCCTAATTCACCATCAAAATGATGTAGAGAAATTAAGAATATATAGTATATATTCTTATATACATTTATGTGTGTGTTTATCTCTATATATTATATATGCACATATATATTTATGTATGTGTTTCTCTATTGCCCCATTGAACAAAGCCCTCTGAGTTGGCTACAGTTAGAGATGTAGTTTGGGTGAGCAGGTTTTCTAGGCACAAGACTGCTTCCAACAAAATATATTGTGGTGATATTTTATTTGTGCTGAAATGTGATATTTTATTTGTATGTTAATAAATAAAGTTGCCTGGAGATCAGAGGTCAGATAGCCATAAACAGAAGTCAGGCGGTTTTAGCACACGCCCTTAATCTGATCACTTGGTAGGCAGAGTCTTGGTGTGGTCAAGGACACAGCCAGGCGGGCGTGGCGCACGCTTTAATCCCAGCACTCAGGTGGCAGAGCCAGGCAGATCTCTGTGAGTTTGAAGCCAGCCTGGTCTACAATATATGGCATGGCAATTGATGGATTGTGCAAGTGGGGAGAACTCAGTTGTCTTTAAGGGGCTAGTCACTGGGTGTTTGACCATGCTCCAGTGAGTGTATGGGCTACACAAATTGGACTTGTGAGGGTTTTTTGTTGTTGTTGTTGTTTTTTGTTATT
The DNA here is from genome assembly GCF_949786415.1 of Peromyscus eremicus. Taxonomy (NCBI): domain Eukaryota; kingdom Metazoa; phylum Chordata; class Mammalia; order Rodentia; family Cricetidae; genus Peromyscus; species Peromyscus eremicus. Next base: position 92,235,486 of record NC_081423.1, read on the forward strand.
TTGCTTTCGTCTTTTGAGAGGGTCAGGAGTGTCAGGGGCAGACTTGGGAGGACTGGGAAGTGAGTACGATAAGGGTGCCTTATGTGAAATTCCCAAATAATCAATGAAAATATTATGTTAAAAAATATGTGGCATGGGTTGTTGAGGAGACTGAGAAGAACAAAGGTAACAGTAGAAAGGCCCACACAGGATTTTGAGCCTCCGCATCACGGAGAGCAAGAAAAGCAAACAAATTCAGCTCGCATTGATTAAATACCACAGGCCAGATGCTGTATGATAGACAGAAAGGGTTCTGCTTCCTGACCTTGGTAGGGAGTGAGGAGCAGAGCAGGAGAGGCTGATGGGAAAATACAAAGAAGTGGTAATGATAGGGTACCCTGGGAAAAGACAGGTGCTCTAGAGAAAAACAACAACAAGCAGAGAAAGGGGGAAGTCAGGAGGGCCAGAGAAAGTGAGATTGGAGCTGAGACTTTAAGGAGGTAAAGGAGTCATCCCTGAGGCCATGGGAGGTGGGGAAAGTTCCAGGTGGAAGACCTTGAGGCAGGTAAACACCAGCACTTAAGAGTTTAACAAGAATCTAGCTGAAACCGCTTTTGCTGCTTTTTTTTCCTTCAGTATGGCCAGCTGTCCCTCCAGTTTTTGGATTTTTTTGTAGGGCTCCAATTAAGGAGCTCTTCCTTCTAGTCTTCCAATGTCTGCATTTTATTACATGCATAATTAAGTATGTGTGTGTGTGGGGGGGGTCAGTGTTGACAGAGGTCAGGAAACCAGTAAGTGGCCTGAGAGGGGAGGGAAAGAAGGGAGTTGAAGAGAGAAGGTGGGGAGAGTAGAACACGTGTGCTATGAAAGTAAGGGAGAAAAGTGTAAGTGGGGGGTGGGGGTGGGGGCAGGGGGATGGACAGGAATGGGAGGGGAGGTGATCAACCAAAACCAAACTTGTATGAAAACACCATATGGAAACTTGTTATTAGCAATTTATTTGCTAGTTAAAGAAAAAAGAAAAGAAAAGAGAAAAGAGAAGACCAGGTAGATGGCTCAGCCTGTAAAGTCTTAGGTAATTTGTGTGCACACTGAAGTCCGAGCCTCCCTACAAACTGATGGGATGATGCCGCAAAGAACATTCTATTGTATTTGCTTGGTCATTCTGCTTGTAAGGTCATATGCTCAAACATGAAATTACTTAAAGAGAAGCAATTATGAGCCCTTCTGAATGCTAGACAACAAAATTCAGATGTCTCAAAAAAAGAAAAGAATTTAGGAACAAAGAAACAAGAAGTGAAAGTGTGGTGTTAACTTTGAATCTCTCTGAACAGAGAGCCCCACAGCCAGGAAGATTATAGTTAAAGAAAGGAATGCGAATACAACAGACAATATAATGTTCAAAATCTTCTCCCTCACATGGGAAATGGGAGGAAGAACAGTTCAGTCTTTCACAGAAGATAGTCCATGGATACCAAAATGGAAGTAACATTGTATTTTAAAACAGAATCTCCTCACAAGCATAAAGTCATGAGTTTATCCCCAGTGCCACAAACAAGCTAATGAAAAGCAAAAAAGCCAAACCAAACAGCAGACTGATTCTGTTTTCTTTTATACCTGTGCTTTTTTTTTTTTTTAAGTTAACTTTACAGACATATTTTAGGAAATGAGTTCTTCTGTGGTGAAGAAACGTGTGAAGTTCACCAATTTCTTCAATTTCATTTCCTTTTTTTTTTTTGGTCTTATGCAGAATTCAAGAAAACATAATATTTTAATTACAGTAGCATTTATAATTATTTTTTGATAGGAAGGAGCATTTTATCTTTCTTGTGATCAGTCCGGCACCTGTCCTTTATCTGAACATATGCAAAAAAGGTTGACTATGCATTAGTGGTACCTGCCCTGGTGTTTAATGTTGAAAATATAAGCATTTAAATGTTCATATTTTTTATATATTGCTCTTATGTTAATTACTTCAAATGAATGTATATAATTGAAGAGTAATGTAGCAAACATGAGAAAATTCCAATGAAAGAGTCAAGTGGGCATGAAGTCCCTCACCTCTATCTAAGGACCTACTGGCAACTGATAGTTTCTAGGAGGGGGAGAGTCAGTTTTCTTAAGGGCTTGAACCCTGGTAGGTCCAGTCATGCTCCACAGTTGGTCCCACAACCAAGAGTATTTAGGCAGCACCAAATGGACTCTCTGGGTAAAATGGGGGAGGGGACATAGAATGTTTGGAGCGTAAGGAAGTGTGTGGGGGATCTGGGAGGAAGTAGGGAAAGGAGGGTGAATATTATCAAAACATATCACATTATATTCTCAAAAGAATTAATTAAAATATTATTTAAAAAATAAAAATGGGAAACCATAGATTTTCAAAAATGGGGACCAAATCATCTGATTTACATGAGTTTTTGACCAAACATTTTCCTTTAGACCAAAGGTATCTTCTTTTCTATATCATCTTCCAGTCTTTTTCCATATTTACTAATATTTTTGCAGAGTTGAAAGAAACCAAGATTAACTTTAAGAAATAAGCAATACAAATTGTGTACAATTAAGGAATTCAGTTTCAAGAAATTCAATTGCTTTGCATTTTCATATAAAACAAAATCCATCAGACCCAGGGGGATTTTTCAAAGGACTGTCAGCTGCTGCTTGGAATTCAGGAATTGCTGATAGCAGTCTTTCAACTATTCTGTCTTTACAAAAGCGCATTCTGCAATTAGATACCATGCCTGCTGTGCACCTGCCCAAGCCAACATGCTGAACCCAAACTGTTACCAGCTGATTTATTAATTTCAATGAGTTGAGGATACAATTACAGATTGATCAGACAAATATCTCTGACGAACCATAATTCCTGGTATGTGGGTTGCCATCAAAATATCTATATATTTAGTGCAAAAGGGTTTCTTCAATTCAGAGACATGTGTCTTTGTAATGAAATCTTGGAGTTAAGATTCACACAGGCAGACATGCTTGGCAGTGTTAAGAATGAAGAGTGGGAGAGATGGCTCAGTGGTTAAGAGCACTGGCTGCTCTTGCAGAAGACTCAGGTTTGATTCGCAGCACCCACATAGCAGCTCAGAAACAGTTAACTGTAGCTAGAGTTTTCCTGCCTGGCCCACAGTCAAGACAAATCTCTGTCACCTGCCAGTCCCACAGCCTCAGACCCAACCAAGTAAACACAGAGACTTATATTGCTTACAAACTGTATGGCCGTGGCAGGCTTCTTGCTAACTGTTCTTATATCTTAAATTAATCCATTTCTATAAATCTACACCTTGCCACATGGCTTGTGGCTTACCAGCATCTTCACATGCTGCTTGTCATGGCAGCGGCTGGCTGTGTCTCCCACTCAGCCTTCTAATTCCCAGAATTCTCTTCTCTCCTTGTCCCGCCTATATTTCCTGCCTGGCTACTGGCCAATCGGTGTTTTATTTATTGACCAATCAGAGCAATTTGACATACAGACCATCCCACAGCAGTTAACTTCCCATTTTATGGGCTCAAATGCCCTCTTCTTACATCTGAGGGCAGTACACATACACAGTGAACAAGGTACACATACAGGCAAACATTCATATATGCTTTCGTTAGGGTTTCTATTGCTGTGAAGAGACATTATGGCCACGGAAACCCTTATTATTATTATTATTATTATTATTATTATTATTATTATTTATTTTTATTTTATGTGTATTGGTGTTTTGCCTGCATTTGGTCTGTGTGGGAGTTTCAGATCTTGGAGTTACAGACAGTTGTTAGCTGCCATGTGGGTGCTGGGAATTGAACCCGGGTCTTCTGGAAGAGATCTTAATTGCTGAGCCATCTCTCCAGCCCGACCACGGCAACTCTTTTAAAGGAAAACATTTAATTTAGGTGGTAGCTTACAGTTTCAGAGATTCAGTCTATTGGCATGGCAGGAAGCATGGCAGCATGCAATCAGACACGATGCTGGAGCAGTAGCTGAAAGTCCTACATCTTGCAGGGAACAGGAAGTTGATTGAAAGACTGGGCAGTATCCTGAGCCCGCCCCCACAATGACACACTTCTTCCAGCAAGGCCACACCCACTCCAACAAAGCCACACCTCCTAATAGTGCCACTTCCTATGAGTTTATGGGGGCCAACTACATTCAAAGTACCAATGTACTTAAAAAAAATCTTTGACTTTGTAAAGAGCGAGGCTTAGACCTGGAGTCTACCTTGTGAAACAATCTGCCCTAAACTCCAGCTTCAGTTTTCTTTTCCTTTCCTCTACTTTACTTTCTTTCTTCTTTGTTCTTTTTGTTTATGTTTGTTTGTTTGTTTGAGACAGAGTCTCTCTACATAGCCCTAGCTGTCTCAGAACTCACTATGTAGACCAGTTTGGCTTCGAACTCATAGATATCTGCCTGCCTCAGGTACTGGGATTAAAGGCATGCACCACCATGCCAAGCTCATTTTTCTTTAGTGGAGAAAACAGAACTTATTTTATAGAAGTCATGAATAGGTCATAAAACTGGGACAACGCTTGACTCTTAGACTTCCAATTACTGAATTATTCAATTGCATACTAAGTTGAATAGTTAACTAATATTGAACCAATAAGTTTTTGAATAAATAGAAACAGTCATATAGAGAGATACAAATCTATATCATGTATTCTGGTTACTTGAATCTTGGCTATAACATCATTCTTGTCTACTTGATTTTGGTATTTACCTTGAGAGATGGCTTATTAATGGGTTAAGAGAACTTATAAGATCCAGATTTAGTTCTTAGCACTTATATGGCAGCTCACAACCATCCATAGCTCTACTTCCTGGGCATTCAAAGCTCTCGTCTGACTTCCTAGGTTACTAGGCATGTGTGTGGTGTGTATGCATATATGTAGGCAAAACATTCACATACATTAACAAACCTAAGATTTTAAAAAATACTTGAATGGACACATTTACCCCATACTACTACCAATCTATTCAGAGGTAAGGGCTCTCTGCAGGAGAATGGCAATGGGCAAGTCTGGGCAGGAAGCTAGGATTAGAGGGACCTACTTTACCATGCCATGAAGTATGATTCCACCCTGCAGATAGAGAGGCATACAGGATAAAGAGCCACTGAAGCAAGGCTTGGCATCACCCCTTAGTCAACATTTGTACAGCAGAAGTTGTTCAGATAACAGATTGGAGATAGATAGTCAGAAAAGGTGCCTCAAGTAGCATCCTTACCTACCTCTACTTCTCCTACAGCCCAGTGCCATCCCTTGAAATCACAAGTGTCTTCATTTTTCCCTTTATGCTATACATCTTGTTCTGCTGGCTTCATTTATTTATTTTTGTGTGCCTTGATGAGATCACAAGCTCCTTAAAGGTAAGTACCATATTACATTCACTTTTGTTCTGTCTAGCTTGTCTAGAACAAAGTGAATATGAAGGAGCTGGAGAGATGGCTCAGTGGTTAAGAGCATGTACTGCTCTTGTGGAGGCTCCAAGTTCTGTTCCCAGCACTGATATCAGTTGGTTGACAACTGCCTGTTAACTCCAGCTCCAGGGAATCTGATGCCCTCTGACACCTGAAGGGTACCTGCATGTATGTGGCATATATACAAAGACATACTTCCATATACAAAAAAATAATTTTAAAAAAAATTCTTTAAAATACACACACACACACCAGGGATGGGTTTTGGTGTGTCCTTAAACTGTATAGTCAAAGAATGTCTCACTGTGACAGGAAAACACAAGTTTGGACAATGAAAAAGCAAGCTATATGGATATCCAGATAAGAAAGAGGTTAGAAACAGAAGAAATTGGTAGGAAAGCCTTGACACTTCAGTGTGCATGTGTTTCAAGGAATTTCCAGGAAGCTGGTATGGCTGGAACACTGAGTCCTGTGGGCTGCTTTGGGGCTACTGAGAAGACTTTGCTTCTTACTCTGCATAGATATGAAGCCAAGGAAAGTGTATGACCGTTAGTGCTGACTGTCAACTTGATGAGCTCAAGAATCACCCGGGATACAGGTTTCTGGATATGCCACTGAGGGGTTATATAGGTCAGCTTAGCTGATGTAGAAAGACCTGCCCACTGTGGATGGTGTCAGCCCATCCACTGAGGTCCTGGACTGAATGAAAAGGAGAAAAAGCAAAGCACAAGCATGCCTCACTCTTATTCCTGACTGTAGATGTCTTGTACGTAGTGTTATTTATACGTGTCTTGGTTACTTTACTATTGTCATGAAAAAACATCATGATATAGCAACTTGTAAAAAGAAAACATTTACCTTGGGCAATCACAATTCCAGAGGGCTAGAGTCCATGACCATCATGGAGGCAGGCAGGCAGGCAGGGTGCTGGAGCAGTAGCTGGAGCAGTAGCTGAGGGCTTACATCTCATTCCACAAGCATGAAGCAGAGAGAGCTAACTGGGAATGGCATGGGGTTTTGAAACCTCAAAGCCCACCCCCGGTGACATACATGCTCCAACAAGACCACACCTCCTAATCCTTCTCAAGCAGTTCCACTAACTGGGACTAAGTATTGAAATATATGAGCTTTTGGAGGGTCACTTCATTCAAACCTCCACAATATGCAGGTTGTTGTGTACTGAGTTACTGATCTCTATAAAGTTTTCATCTTGCAAAAATAAAACATGATGTCAGTTGAACAATAATTTTCCCCCTTTCATTAGCACTACTTCATGAAAACCACCATTTTATTTTCTATTTTTATTTCACCACAGTAGTGACTGTACAGAAATTAAATACTGCAGTGTTTTTGTAACTGGTTTATTTCACATAGCAAAATGCCCTCAAGATTTAAACATGTGGTGGCTTACGTCAGGATTTTATTCTTTTTAAAGGTTAAGTAGTATTGTATGTTAACACCCTGTTTTTTCTATCTGTTCTCTTATAGATTAGTATTTAGGTTCCCCCCCCCCCCCCCCCCCCCCCGCCTTGGTCATTGTGAATATGATACAATACAGATATGGAAATATTTTTCAAACTTTTGCTTTTAGTTAAGTATCAACTTAGAACTGGAATTGACAGATCATATGATAATTCTATCTTTAAATTGAGGGTTACTTCTATAATGCTTCCCACAATGATTATACCAGTGTACATTCTTGCCCACAATACACAAGGGATCCCACAGATATGTCTTTCCAGTACTTCTTTTCTCTGGGTTTTTTGTTTGTTTTGAGACAGGGTCTTATTTTGTCAGCCAGGCTGACCTTGAACTTATGATCCTCCTGCCTCTTTCTCTAGAGCGCTGAGATTACAGGAGTAGACCACCATACTCAGCTCTGTTTTCTTTCTTTTGGTTTTGTTTATGTTTGCTAGTGTCTACCCTAAAGAGTGCAAGGGAATGTTTCATTGTCGTTTTATTTTTTCATTATCTGCCTTTTCTTTTGCCAAAGGCTAGAGCATTGGTGCTAATAGCTTTTCAGATTCCCAAAGCATAGTGTCTTCCCTCCTTCCTTCCTCCCTTCTATCTCTCTCTCTTTCTTTTTTTTTCTTTTTCCCCCTTCAGTGATGGGAATTAACTGAGCTACACTCCAAGCCACCCAATGCATCTACAAAAAAAAAACTGACGGTTGTGGTTGCCAACCATTTAAACATAGCTATCAAAAACTGATTTTACAATCAAAGGTCTTCCTACCTACAACACAAAAGCACACCTCTGCAGAAGAAAGAGATCATCAAATCAGATACGCAGACTCATTCTCATCCCTATTTTGCTCTTCCTTGTGAAACAGACTGAAGGAATGAATGAGTGAGCAAATGAAGAAATGAAACAGCATTTAAATTAGTGGAAGAATGAAAGAAGCTGACTGCCAGATCCCTATAACCGTATTTTCCCTCTCTGTCTGTTGGAACAATCTGTGACGTTATGCTCAGACCTTATTTTAAATGCTGACCTCAAAGCATGCTTCTGGTTTCACTTTAGGTACTTGAATCTTTACTTCCTGCTTCCCACCCCACTTTTTTATTCCCCTCAACCAATGGTTCCAACCAGTCACAGAATGCGATGACTCCAATGGCTGGATATACCTGAATGAGCATGTTGGTCTTTCAGCAGCTAGAATCCAATTATCAGTTAATAAAGCAAATTATTAAAAACTTTAAACCAGCCTTAAATTTCTGCACTCAGTACTACAACAATGTTTATAAATTCCTACCCTTTTTCTGTCTCAGTCACCCTCTGCGATCGTAAAGTGTATTTGTGATGTTCAGTAAAACAGTTAAAAGTGCCTTTATGCCAGGGCTTGTATGCTATGAGAAGGCCCTAATGCTTCTCTTTTGGGTAGAAATGAAATCAAGGCTTAGTTTGACTTTTTTTTGTAGTCGTTGGCTTATTGGGACACAAGAGTCTTACTATGTAGCCTAGGCTGTCCTCAAACTCACGATCCTTCTGCCTCGGCCATCTGGCTGCTGGCACTGCTGGTATGTGTCACCATGGCTGGCTTCAAAGCTAAGTTTTGCATTCCCTTCTTCCTCCTGGCTTGTACACAGGCACATGAGAGCATTTATGGCTGTTACATAACAAGGTCCTGGGCAAGGGCATGGTGTTCCCACATGCAGAACTCTGCCCTGGGTGTGGAATGTGACAGAAGCAAGTTCGGGCAGGACTGCGCCCCCAACCGTGGGGGAGCTTCAGGGGAAGTGTGCGCCACAGACGAAACAACCAGTCTCTGGGCTCTGCTCCCGCAGGTTGATTTTCTTGAACAGAAAAAGAAAACAGTGCAGCTGCTGTGCTTCTTGTGGTGCGTGGATTTGCACATTTGATTGTTCGCCAGGCAGTAACGAACACTTTAAACATGAATACTGCTCCTACCTAGGTTGAGGGACTGAGTTCTCCTGCAAGACACCATCGGTGCAATGAAAACCAGAGTCACTGTGTAAACATTCCCGGAGAAAAGCAGAGGGAGCCAAGGCTCAGGGTTACTCTGAACTTTGGAATCCCCTGCGTTACTACTGTGTGCTTAGACAGCGTGCTGAAAGACTGGGTGAAGTCACGTGAGGGGTCCAAATGGAAGGCAGTTCTGCTCAAAGCTCCACGTACCTCTTCTAAGGAAAACAAAACAAGCAAATGACTATCAGATGCCAAAAGGATTAATGTATTGTCCTTATGCGACCTTCTCACTTCCATTTGAAGAAAACAGGTGGTTGGTTGCAGTCACACACAGAATCATGCTCCAGTCCCCAAACCTAGACTAAGGAAGATAAACAGATCAATAGAACACTTGCTTTCCCAAGAATGGAAGCTACCCGTGTTCAGAGCTAAGGCCCACATCCTCTCAGCCTCCCACTCTCCGAAATACTCACTGTTAATTACTGTTGTCAATGCTGCTTGTGAACTGCTTACAGTCACTCTGTGACTCTTCAAATAAAATCAATACACACAGTGGGCATGCTTCCTGAGGCTCATCGGGGACTCTGTAAATCTAGCACATTTCATTATGTAAATGTGACAATAGGAAAGTAATTTTTTTTTCCCTTTGTATTTGTCAAACTCAAGAGTGCTCATAACCTTCAGGGAAATTGGTCTTTGTTCTGGGAGTATTTCAAGTGCACCACATAAATTGTCTGTTCCAATGAATACAGAAATAGAACCAAGAGTGTGTGCACACAGCAACTTGAAAAATGATTTCATATTAGTTATCATTCTGCATCCAGAACGGTATATAAAACTGACGGAAAAGGAAACTGGAATACCACCCACCACTGAGGAACATTGCTCTCCAGCTCTTCATTTCCCCTATGAATTATTTTTTTAATTTTATATTTTATTTATGCGTTTGTGTGTGCAGGCACCTGTGGAAGCCAAAAGAAGGTGTCAGATCCCCTGCAGCTGAAGTAACAGGCAGTGGTGACCTACTTGACATGGGTGATGGGAACCAAACTTAGGTCCTCTGCAAGAACAGCAAGTGCTCTTAACTACTGAACCATTTCACCAGCACTCCCCATGACTGATTTCTTAAAGTACCATTTTCAAGAGACAAGGAAGGCTCAACTCATTTTTTAAAGGTGTGTTAATGGGGGAGGGGCTGGAGAGATGGCTCGGTTGTTAAGAGCACTGACTGCTCTTCCAGAGGAACCGAGTTCAATTCCCAGCACCCACATGCAGCCCACAACTGTCTGTAATTCCAGGATCCAACACCCTCACATCGACATACATGCAGGCAAAACACCAATGCATGCAAAATAAAAATAAATAAATCAGTCGTTTTTAAAACGGTGTGTTAATGGATATTTAACCCTGCAGATATTTTTGTCTTTGGTGGAATTTCATTGTGAAAAAAAATGAAATCTTAAATTTTTTCACTTATCTTCTCAAAACAAACATTGGCCATTAATTCCTAAAATAAGTTGATCTGAATAAATAAAACAAATGGTTAAATATATACAGTTTTTCCCTGAAATAAGAAACTCAGCTTTAGAAGTCATAGTAATGACAGAAAATGCTAATAACATGTCATAAAAATGTGGTTGCATGTATGGTCTGTTTATAATAGGTAGGCCTTTTGAATTTTTTGAATATATAAAAGCTTCAGTATAATTCTTTCTAAGCTTTTGGACCTTGAAGATTTTTTTGTAGAAGGTCATTTATGACTTGACTTCTTAGAACAGAAAAGGGAAGGCTGTTCAATTTCCATATATAGAGAGGGTATGACTATGTAGCCCAGGCTGGCCTCATACTTCAAACTCTATTGTGTCTGTACCCTAGTGATGAGATAAAAGACAAGTGATACCACATCCAACTTCCACAAAGGTTTTAAAAATCGTTGTGATGGAAAGTAAAGTATTTAGCTAATAAGAAAATCATCTGATTTCCCCTCTGCTTCATTGCTTTTTCTCCTGCCCCTGTGAATTCCAAACTCACTGTGTGGATCACTTTGGACAGACATTAAATAGTTACTCTAAATACAGACTGAAGTGATCTTTAATGATAGGATTGACATTTTGATTAATAATGAAACAGCCCTCTACTGTTTATGCTTTACATAAGTAAGAAACTGGAGGAAACCCATCTTGAAGATCTTAAAATATGCTTAATATATGTGTTTATGCTGAGCTAATTAATGGACAAATTAATTAGCCAAAAGGTAGCAGCCATTAGTAATGGCTACAATGCACAACCATTAGTAATGGCTACAATGGATGCAAATGCAATGGCCATAAAAAAATATGTAGATAGGTCCTGCCCTGCTGAAATGCTGGCTACTGAAAGATTTGAGGAGAGGAAGAAATCACCGTCTTCAGTTGTGAGCTCACTATATGCCCACCAGGCTCCAGGGGATGGTTCTGAACCCCTGCTTATAACAGGTGGCTATGCCTAAGCTCAATAGGTCACAAAACAAAACAAAAAGACGTGAATATGGGCAAGGGGTTTAGGGCAGGGGGACTGATAGGGGTGGGAGGGAACATGAATTAGAATGCACTTTATACATAAATGAAAACGTTAAAGAATGAACTTAATAAGAAAAAGAAAAGAAACCTATAGATAGAATCAATTAAATGGAAGCACATAGAGTTAAAGTTCTAATACTATCAGGTGATAACAAGGAACCCAAATAATGCCATTATGTTAGTCCTCTCGTAAGGAAACCACATCCTAAACATGACTGATGGGCTCTGGGCAACTTTGCCAGTCTCTCATTAACCACCACCATGGGCCCTGCTGCTTGCTTTGTTCTTCTCTGACACCCCACGGCCCAAGGCCTGTGTGATTCATTAGTCCTAGCTATTCCCTGCTTTTAAAAGCCATTCCACCCTATGGAATACAATTTTCTCCAGATGGCCTCCATTTCCTCTAAGTAAGCATCCAACCGTGTTTTGATTTGCTGCAATAAAAAAAAAAAAAAAAAAAAAATTCCCCTTCTCTTTCTTTCCATTCATCTAAGAATTTCTATTCATATTTCCTCATGTTGGTAGTTATGTTCTAATTTCATAGTTTTCTTTCCTGTGGTTTTAAAATAGAGTTTTTTAAATTTGTTTTTTTCTTTTTACTTGATCGAGTACAGATTCATACATCCTCGGGGGCTGGAGAGATGGCTCAGAGGTTAAGAGCACTGACTGTTCTTCCAGAGGTCCTGAGTTCAATTCCCAGCAACCACATGGTGGCTCACAACCATCTGTAATGAGATCTGGTGCCCTCTTCTGGCTTGCAGACATACATGCAAACAGATTCATACATCCTCTATCAAATGCAGTATGTTCATTCTTAGGAAAGGAGCCTGTGCTTGGGAACACCACCACAGTTAGAGTTAAAATCCTCAGTATCAGGGCTGAAGAGAATGGCTCACTTGCTTCTGTTGAAGAAGACCTGTGTTTGGTTCCCAGCATCCACATGATGGCTCATGACTGCCTGCCAGTAGCTCCAGTTCCATAGGATCCAATGCCCTCCTCTGGCCTCTGAAGGCACACTAGCAGTGCACAGACACACATGCAGGCAAAACATTCATATACGTGAAACAAACAAATAAAAAAAAAGAGAAAAACTCTCAGCAGGGTTTTTGGAGCACAAAAGTACCAGGTATTTTTTTAGTGTTTTGAATGTACTGACTGAAGTAATCTTGTCACCCTGTGAGGAAAGGTCCCATTACTAACATCTTTTCCAAAGGTGCTGTGTATCAAAGTGGAGAAAGGTGATTTGCTGAGCCTGAAGTCATAGCAACCATAATTTAGGAGATGAAAATCCAACATAAGCTTATGCCTTATTTATTAAATTCCCTTCCCATTTAAAATTGAATATCTGAGGGAGAAAAAAAATACCCAGAAGACATCAGAATAACTCTTCATGCAACACATGTTGAGTCTTTATTTTAAAAATGGACTTGAGGGGGCTGGAGACATGGCTCAGTGGTTAAGAGAATACACTGCTCTTGCAGAGGATCAGAGTCTGGTTCTCAGCAACCATGTCAGATGGCTCATAACTGTCTGCAGTCTCAGATCTAGAGGATCTGATGCCTCTGGCCTCAAAGGGCACTTGCACTCATGTGCACATATCCACACCATCACTGCTAGCATATACACACATCATTAAGAATAACTAAAAATGGGCTCGAAACTTTATACAGCATTTTAAAAATAGGATTCCATTGTGAAGACCAGGCTAGCCTCAATCTTGTTATGATGTCCAGGCTTTCTTCAAACACCTAAGTGGCCTGCCTCTACCTCCTTGGTTGCTGGGATTATAGGCTTGTGCCACCATACAGGACATGTTTTAAGTAACTACTAGTAGATGTTCCTATACTGAATGTTATCAAAAGACTAAAAACATGTATTTTTTTCATAAAGAACCATTTGGTATATTAAAATCTCAATACATACTGACAATTTGCATAAGGAGCTTCCTAAACTTATGGGGATAAATTTAAGAAACACATAAGAAAAACATCCAATACTTTCCTTTGAAAATGTCACAAGCATTTAAAAGTTTATGCACAGCATCAAATGGTATTCTGTGTCTTTACAATTATTTTATCTACAATACCAAGTGGTTTGGCCATAGACTTCTAAAAGGTTAACAAATGTACCTTCCTATTCATATTTGTTTGTTTTTAAACAGAAACAATAAGGATTTATAAAATGGAAATCTCCAGTTGCCTTTAGCAAGAGTACATGATTCCTCGATTCTCTTCACGACTCTTCTGAAGGCAATCAAGTGAGAGTACTGGAAAGAGGCTTCAGGATAGACTCCTGCAGAAGAACTCCAGTGGTAGCAGAGCAGAATGGGATACAGCCTGCTACTTTGTCTCTGGTACTATAGGCAGAACTGTGGATGTGCATAATATCTAGGTCATGCTGTTGACCTTAGTTGACCTTACATTTTATGGATAGTATGAAGACCACTTTATTCAAATGTTCTTACATTTTCAAGTAGTGCCTGAGAAATACTTTATACTTACATAATACTTAGGAAAACTATTACTCAGTTATATAATATATTGATAATAAATTGCGTTCTTTTTTTTTTTTACTTTGGTCTATAAATAAAATCATTAATGGACAAATCTTAAAGAAGTTGGAGGTGTTGGAAAGATGCTTCAGTGGTTAAGAGAACTGGCTGATCTTCTAGATGACCATGGTTCAGTTCCTAGCACCAATGTTAGGCTCCTCATCACTGCCTGCAACCTAAGCCTCAGGGGGGATCTGATGCCACTGGCTGCTGAGGATATGCGCATTAACCTGCACATACCTGCCCCTGCTCCCTCCCATTCCATTTCCAGTCCCTCTCCTGGTCTTTTTGGGCACCAGGCACACATGGTACGCATACATACATTCGGGCAAAATACTCATAAACATAAAATAGAACTTTTAAAAAGGATAGTAAAATGGAAAAATCAGTATCATTTTTAGTTTCCTGTCATAAACATACACTGTCAATTACAAAATATACCCTTTGAATATTAATTCAAAGGAAGTGATTTTACAAAAAAAGGTATGCTATTTCTGTATAACTGTACTTCAAACAGCTTAACTTTCTGTGGACAATTTGTACTTTTTTTCTATATCTTTAATATGTCATCTACGTAAGAAATTTCCCAGAATACTTAATAGTTTTTTACAAAGTGCATCAGGTCAGCATGACCGGAATAGTTTGTGTCTGTGAAAGGAGCCCAGAACCGTCTATTAATATCAACATAAACAGATCAAGGAGGCTTGAAGGGCATGACACTATGTCCTATAGCAGTGTTTCTAACACATCCTCAAAAACTGCAGTATTTACTGAGTTGTCAGTGTCTTGTCCAAGGCACAGAATATAAAGGACTTATATACACATTATATGGACTTGCTTGCTCATGAGTTGAGCTTGTATCATTAAACGATAATAAAATGACTCAAAATGCTACCATATTCCTCTTAACTTAAAAGAGGTACATTTTAGAGCCCATATCAAGTTACCCAATGGGGCTGGAGTAATGGCTCAGTGGTAAAGAGCACTGGATGTTCTTGCAAAGGACCCAGGTTCAGTTTGAATTCCTTTTGGACAGTGTGAAATTTCTTTTCAATTGTCTTATATAACACAGACTTAGATTCTGGCAGGAAATTAGTGTTTGTTGTGTGACACTATTCTCTATGGAGATGTAAACAAACATTGGACTCACTTAGATAGGGAGCCAACAACAGAACAACATAAGGATACCACCAAAGTCCAAGTTGGTGAGCCGAGTTTTATTGGAATTACTCACAGGAGTATGGCTGAGGTGTGATTTTCAGGAGTGGAAATGACTCAAAAGACAGCTGCATCACCATAAGCCCAACCCAACATGGATGTAATGGCTCATGAAAGCTGGAAACCTGGAGCTTATCATACAACTTTTGGAAGCTTGACAGGTTGGACAGTGTTTCTTCCAGGCAGCTTGGCTAGTCTGAGAGTCTCCCAACAGTCCTTAAAGCTTATATTTGCTGGGGGGAGGAAGGAACTGGTGAGTTTGATCAGTTTTAGGGTCTTCCTGGAACTTTTGAGTTGTCTGCTTAAGGAGTTTCCCTGAAAGTTAGAATGTTTCACTTCCCCTTAGAATAGCCTAAGTCTTCAGAAGCTCCTCTGAAACATGGGATGTTTCACATTCTCCTCTCTACTCCCACCCTCCTCAACCCTGCTTGTAGAATATCTTGCATCTTAACAAGCTTCCCTCCAAGGTGGAATGTTTTATATCTTGGAGGAAACTGCTACATAACAGTACTGTATCAGAGAGAAAATTATACAGATAGATAAATGCACACACGCATATATATATTATATATATATATTATATATGTACAGATGTGTATATGTTTCCATACGAATATGGAAAAAGAGATCAGGCATCAGGTGTAGGGAAGAGAAAAAAAACATTTTGCAGAAGTTTTGATTAGACAGGGTCCCAATTTTGTCTCTTGAACAGCATTGGAAATCTCTGTGGGGCTGTGCTACTTTCTAATGATTTGGGGTGTTTATTTACGTGCCGAACTTCAACACTCCACACAGATGATGCCCTGAAACATTTATAGGGTTTCATGGCAATGATTTTCACTCTTACCTTCCTAGAAACTATTAACTGTTTCTCAGTCAGCTCATGTTAACATTCCTATCTAGGACTCTGCGATTTGGGGCAAAGGTTAAAATCATATTATATTGGAGTTCTATATGACTTCTGAGTTGCTAAGGAACATTCAACAATCATATCATACTTTTTCCTTTTAATTCAACAAGAATGTAGTCATTTCAGGACTAGATAGCCTGTCAGCATTTCACAGGCACTGCCAGTTATAAAAGTTCAGTCACAGTAGTTTGAAACTCTAGAATCTTTATAGGAGTCTTAAAATATCAGCCAAAATATTTTAATAAGACATCATAATTTTTCTTCTAACAAATCCCTATTCAAGTATTTCTTTAACTTTTCACAAAGATGGCTGACCTAAGCTAATAGATAATCATCTATTATCTAGGTAGTAAACACATGACCACATCAGATGAATGAGTATAGGCTGAGTACATATTGTCTCCATGGCAACCTGGAAAGACTCAATGAACATGAAACCATCTTCAGCTAAGCTTAGAGTTAAGGGTTAAAAATAGACAAGCAAAGAGGTCTTCCCAAAGTAGTGCCTGAGCAATGTGCAGGGAATTCACCACTCACAGAAAATGTAAGATTTGGGAGAAATGGTTCAGTGTTTAAGAGCACTTAACTGCTATTGCAGAGAACATGGGTTTCTTCCCAGCACCCACACTGGGAGGCTCATCATAGTTTGTAACTTCAGCTCCAGGGTACCTAATATCCTCTTGTGATCTCCACGTGGTGTACATAAACTTATGTAGGAACTGTAAGCACTGAAACTGGGATGGAAAGGGATCCTGGCAGTCGGGAGCAGAGGAATACCACCAAGTCACCGTAAGCATAGCAGCTTACATCTCTGCTCCAGGGAAAGGTTTCTCCAATGTAACAGCCCTGCTCCCTGCAGGAGAGGGTTTCCCCAATGAAGTTGTTATAGTTCTGCTCAGGTCCCCTGGGGTGTAACAACTCAGCTCTGCTAGGGGAAAGTTTCCAAAGTGAAAGTGTTACAATTCTGCTCTGCTCTGCTCCTGTGAAAGATGTTACTTTTCTGCTCTACTCTATTCCAGCGACAGAAGGTCTCACTCAAACCTCATTCAAGAGATTTGTGGGGAGGGAGGAGTCCAGGAGGGTGGCTGCTTTGCCAGGGTGGAAAAGGCAGCTCCCAACTGAACAAGTACAGGACTTATATGGGGCTTCCTAGGGGCAGAGTTTTTCCAGAGTGAAGATTTTCAGGGTGGGAATTGGTTGGATTTCAGTCCCTGAGCTGGGACAAGCTCAGAGATTGTTTTTTGTGTGTGTGCTGAATTCGTCAGGAGCAGAGTGTGTTTCTTTGGCTCTGCTTTCGGGGCCAAAGTGTGTTTCTTTTACTGGCCTTTCTTAACCTTTTGGCTCTGTTTTCTGGGCCAGTGAATTGGCTCTGGTCTCAGGATCAGGGTGTGTTTCTTTGACTGGCCCCTTTACCCCACATTCCCCCCTTTTTGTTTATTAATAAACAACTGGGGTTGAAAAGGGGGCGATATTATCATTAGACTACTTTCTGTTGAATTGGGGCACTGAGGTTTTTGGGGCAATCTTGATCTTCATTGTCAGGATATAACCAGGTGCTGTAGGTTTCTGACTCAGTAGCTAGGGGCTGGTAATCTTGTAATAGTAACTGGTTAAAAGTCTGGTTAGAAATCTTTTGGATCTGTTATTGAAGGAATCTAGACAAGAAATTTTAAGGCAGAGTGCAACTAGTAGGATTAAGAAAAGGAAGAGAAGAGGGTTTAAGAAGGGTAGTGTCCAGTTCCATATTGGACTATCAGTGATCCACTGGCTAGAGGCATCAAACTCTTTTTTTCTTTCTTTCTTTTTTTTTTTTTTTAAAGATTTATTTATGGGCTGGAGAGATGGCTCAGTGGTTAAGAGCACTACCTGCTCTTCCTGAGGTCCTGAGTTCAATTCCCAGCAACCACATGGTGGCTCACAACCATCTGTAATGAGATCTGGTGCCCTCTTCTGGCCTGCAGACAGAACACTGTATACATAATAAATAAATATTTTTAAAAAAACCATAAAAAGCAAGCAAACAAAAAGAATTTTTTTAAAATATTTATGTATTATGTACACAGTGCTCTGCCTGTATATATGCCTTCAGGCCAAAAAAGTGGTGACACTGGCAGTTATGCCCAGGGCTGCAAGAAGGGGTATGACCTGAATTGCTCATTTCTCATGCCCTGTCGCTCTAAATTCAGGGATGGGAATTGGCAAGAGTTCTTCACCAGGCACAACCCCTAGCTTTGGAAAAGGGAACACCAGGACATAAGTCCCAGACCACCTAGCTGATAGGCAGTGGTATACTTATGTGTCACAGAGAATGGAGGCATTGCGAATATTTGGACATAGTACTGGGTGATAGTACTAAGGTTATGGTATTATCAAAGTCTATGGAATCCAGGGTGCCCACAAAGTGTGTTCCTGAGGAGTTAAAGCAGTCTGCTGTGGACTTGTTTTACTGCTCTTGTACACTGTAAAGATTAGTTACTTGAATTGGTTTAATAAAACGCTGATTGGCCAGTAGCCAGGCAGGAAGTATAGGTGGGGTGACCAAACTAGGAATGTTGGGAAGAGGAAGGGAGGAGTCAGGAGTCACCAGCCAGACGCAGAGGGAGCAAGATGAGAATGTTATACTAAGAAAAGGCACCAAGCCACGTGGCTAAACATAAATACGAATTATGGGTTAATTTAAGTGTAGGAGCTAGTTAGTAATAAGCCTGAGCTACTGACCTAGCATTTATAAGTAATATTAAGCTTCCAAGTCAACTATTTGGGAAGAAGCTGCTGGGTATTTGGGAATTGCTGGCAGGACAAAAACTTCCATTTATAGTAGTCTGTGATACCGAAGAGAGGGATATGAGAGAGATAAAGGGGCAGTAGTGACATTTGGCTCAAAGCAAATATCACATATACATACATGTAAATAAAGAGTAAATCTTAAAAAAATACAATATTTGTATGCAAGTAAGATTACTGTGAGATATTAGTAGATATATGCTTCACTAGATATAGGCCTTATAAGAGCCAATGTGAAGTTAGATTAAATGGGGAGGGTTTCTTAAATAGGATATAGGGATGATACCATCAAGAACATCTTCATTGGAGGAATGATTTTGAATTTTGGATGGAGAGTAGAGCACAGAAAATGAAGACCAAAATGGAGGCCATAAGAAGACAGAGCTGTGGACTAAAATATATAACCTAATAGAATAAGAATATTATGTTGATCAGATTGCTGAGTGGGAGATAAGGCTAAACAGGTATAGCTGTGCCAGCTGGGGAGGACATGGAGAGCAGAGTTGAACCAAATTTTCTGCTGTCAATCATCATTCACTGGGATGCTTTAAGTAAACACACACACACACACACACATATACATATATATATATATATATATATATATATATATATATATATATATAAAATAAGGGGAAGAGGAGGAGTCAGTGGTTAAGAAGGCTTGCTGCTTTTCCAAAAGACCCAAGTTCTCTGGCATCCACATTAGGTTGGTCATGATTACCTGTAACTCTAGTTTATGGGGATCAGATACCCTCTTCTGGCCTCCACAGGTACCTGTATTCATGGACACATACCCACACATATGCATATAATTACAAAAATGGAAATAAGCCTTAGCAATGTTGTGCAAAGGCAACCAAACATCTAAATGAATCCCTGTGGGCTTCTCCCCATTATGCTTCACCTTGGACCCTTCAACTTAACAGCTTTAACATTACGCCTTCCTTTCCCTTGCTCCTGATGTCTAGTAGACACTTCTGGAAAACATTCACAAGTGTCCTGCCCATATCAGCACTGCTCCCTCAGAGGTCACGTTGAGAAACATCATAAGAACATTTCTTGTCTCATCTGTTAAGACATGTTAGGATGGTCACTCCTCATGTCGCCAAATAAGGGACCAGTAACCCTTCTAACTACTGAATAGAAAGATGTTTAGCTGATTTTTAAAAAAAGTACTTCTTAAATCATTAGTGGCTTCAGTAGACATGTGAGCTGGGTCAGGAGCCCTGGAAGGCTGGAACTGACACAGGCCTGAGGCTCACTCTCCTTAGTTTACACTTATTTTACCAACAGAATTGCAGAAAGGCGAAATGGCTTGCTTCAGCAGACACAGCTCATGTCTATAGCCATGGTTCAAATCTAAATCTCTCACATCCAAATAATCACATCTTACCAAATCTCATTAGTTTACATTAACGTAGAGTAGGGAGTAAATTCTCATGCTATGCAACAGCATTTCTCGTACTCAACACTGGTATTTGAACCAGATAGTTCTTTGCTGAGGGCGGGACTTCCCGTGTATCATGGAATTCCTATCTAGTAATTCCTATCTGGTAGATGCTAGTGTCAACCCCTCTTCTTCATTACAATAAAGCAGGCATTGCCGAACACCCAGGAGGTGAACTGATGGAGAGCTATTACCACTAAGTTATAGCAGGTACCTTCCCTGGCCTTTGGATTATTCCTGATACTCATGCTACCACCTCCCCACCCAACCTATAACTCCAGAATAACTACTTCAGAAACCAGTATGACCTAACCTAAGGGCCTCCTTCCAAGAATTTCACACTTTCAACCTGACAGCATGGGTTTTTTTTCCCCAGGTGTTCTGGGATCTGCTGAGGTGTTAACTCTATTGTTGGAATCTAGTTATTCCAGGCTAGCCAAGGTTACAGGTCCTCACCCCATCTACTCCACGCATGATTGCAGCAGGTCTTGAAGTGTATGACATTGCTAAATGCTGTCCTGGGCCCCAAGAAGTAGAGACATTGGTAAAATCTCTGATCTCTAGTACTCTAGCCTCCTACAGGGACACATAGACAAAGGAACCCTTGTCAGCCCTGGGATGAGTCTTAGGTGAGACACATACATGAGGTATGACAGAATTAGGGAATGCATCGAGTTCCCATGGAGTGTGCTGGTAGGGACACCCTTAATACAGAAAGCATATTGAGAGTGGTCAAGGACAAATCAGAACCATTAGAAAATGAAAGGGTCTTTCAGGTAGAGAAGCAGTGTATTCAAAAGAGCCAGAAATCCTGCTCTCTCCTGGGTATGGTATCAGCCTGGGATGAGGAATGAAGCTGAGAAGCATGCAGGGCTCAGGTCCTAAGGAGCCAATGGTACTATGCCAAGGAGTTTGGATATTGGTTCTGAAGATGAGTAGAATCTGTCAGATTTACATTTTAGACGGATCTGAAGTCTGGAAAATCCCAATGTAGCATGAATCTTAAAAAGTCTTGTTAATAAAATCAAACCTGAGGCCAGTTATTGGGGTGAATGCTGGAAGATCAGAGAAGCAGAACAAGCCACAGCTACCTCACCTTGCCAGTTCCTCAGCTGATCCTGTTTCCCCAGACTGGAAGCCTCTGAGTCCTCATCCAGAATGGGTCTCAGCTGAACTGTGCTGCTCAAAGCCTGAAAGCTTAACCAGCCAAATGCTTCTAGTTTCTGGTCTCCACACTTTATATATCTTTCTGTTTTTGCCATCACTCTCTGGGATTAAAGGCTCACTTCTTGGGATTAAAGGTGTGTGCTACCACTGACTATCCTCTATGTTTAATATTGTGGCTGTCCTGTTTTCTGACCCCAGATAAGTTTATTAGGGTGCATAATATTTTGGGGAACACAATACCACCACACCCCAAGATAAACACTTGATGTGCCTATAAAGGAACTGTCAGAAGTCACTCTTGCTTTCTCACACCACTGCAACCTGGCAGAACAAGGGGGCGCAGCTCCTTTACCATGCAGGGAATCAAGGAGGAAGACACCCTTTCGCACCAAAGGGAGAACTTCCTTTTCAAACCCTTTCAAAGAAGTTGAATTCCCTGTCATTCCAGGGACCTGCTCAGAATTCAGGATATATAAGATAAATGGTCCACTCTGTCATGTCACAATATATGGTTCAGCTGGCTTATGGTTAAGAGGTGTCTCGTGTATGTGTGCTTGCGTGTGCACATCACCTCTTTGTTTCCGTGGAGAGTGAAGGGCAGATTGATTTTCAGAATGCACTGCATTTAGCAGCTGTGACTTCTGTGTGCTTATTCTGACAAAGTGCAAGCCCAAACACAGGAGCAGAATGCACCACACCAGCTGAGAGTTGAGCTCTCCTAGGGCTGTCGAGCTGGCTTTGGTAAAGGCACTTGGCACCAAGTCTGGGACCCACATGGTGGGAGGAGACAAATGATTTCTGCTAAGTTGCCCCATGACCTTCACATGTGCTCTGTGGTGTTAGGCGTGTGTACAAATGCGTGCGTGTATACACACACACACACACACACGCACGCACGCACGCACGCACGCACGCACGCACGCACGCACGCACGTCGGCACATTGAATAATTGTAACGAAAGGAAAGAACTCTTTTTATAAATCAGACTGGGTTCATTAGAGAGCAGTGCAGATGACAACATGGAATACAAATGGACAGCTCTAGGCAGTTGTTCAGCTCTTGCTTGGACTAAGCCAGGATAGCAGCTACCTGAAGCTATCCTGGTGCCTGTACGGAACAGGCGTTCCTATCATTGTTTCAAAAGGAAAGTGGTGGTGTGTTGAAATGGATCCCTACACAAGTGTCTCCTGGCTCAGTGAGACTTAGAAAAATAGGCTCATGAAGGAGGCTCTAAGCCTATATGCAGAAGGAAGGCAGAGAGGTAGAGCATGGATTAGACACTGTAGCATGAATTTTTTAAAAAGATTTATTTATTTATTATGTATACAGCATGTATGACTGCAGGCCAGAAGAGGGCACCAGATTTCATCACAGATGGTTGTGAGCCACCATGTGGTTGCTGGGAATTGAACTCAGGACCTCTGGAAGAGCTCTTAACCTCTGAGCCATCTCTCCAGCCCCTGTAGCATGAATCTCAAAAGATCTTATTAATAAAAATAAACCTGGAGCTGGGTATTGGGGTGAATGCTGGAAGATCAGAGAAGCAGAACAAGCCACAGCCACCTCACCTTGCCAATTCCTCAGCTGATCCTGTTTCCTCAGACTGGAAGCTTCTGAGTCCTCATCCAAATGGATCTTAGCTGAAATGCTGCTCAAAAGCCTAAAAGCTTAATGAGACTCTAGTTCCTGGTTTTCACGCCTTATACACTTTTCTGCTTTCTGCCATCACTTCTGGGATTAAACCATGCCTGGCTGTTTCCAGTGTGGCTTTGAACTCACAGAGATCCAGATGGATCTCTGCCTTTGGAATGCTAAGATTAAAGGGGTGTGTGCCACCATTTTCTGGCCTCTGCATCTAGTGGCTCTTCTGTTCTCTGATCCCAGATAAGTTTATTAGGGTGCACAATATTTTGGGGAACACAATATCACCACAAGACATGAAAGACAGAGAAGGTAAAAGAAAATCCTTACATCTGGATACATGAGATAGAAAGCTATTCTCTTACAGGTAGAGGCTGCCCCTCCCTATGTGACGTGGCCTTCATGAATTTTCCTGAATGTCAGTCAAGGAAGCTAGGAATTGTGGGACACGCCTGCAATCCCATCAGGGGCACAGAGTCAGGAGAATTACTGCAAATTGAGTTCCTAGCCAGCCAGTCAAGGCAATATCTCAAGGGGGTAAAAATGTCAGTAAAGGGCATCAGTGGAAGTAACTAGTGCTACCCCTCACCCCCATTCAATGCATATTTGTTTGTTTGTTTGTTTGTTTGTTTTGGTTTTTTGAGACAGGTTTTCTCTGTGTAGCTTTGCACCTTTCCTGAAACTCACTCTGTAGCCTAGGCTGGCCTCGAACTCACAGAGATCCGCCTGGCTCTGCCTACCAAATGCTGGGATTAAAGGTGTTCACCACCACCGCCCGGCGCATATTTGTTTTAAGAGCTGATTTGCTAACTTTGTTGGGGGTGGGCGGAGGCAGGAAGATTGCAAATTCAGGCCCTGTCTGTGTTACAGACTGGATTCAAAGGCCAACCTGGATAACTCACCTAGATCTTGCCTCAAAATGAAAAAAAAAAAAAAAAAGGGTGGGGGTGGGGGGTTGAGGCTGTAGGGGTGGGGGGTTGAGGCTGTAGGTCAGTGATAGAGTGCATGCCTGGAATGCCTGAGGCCCTAGATTCAATCTCCAGCACTTGAGGGAGAGAAAACAAGAGTTGATTTGCAGCTAACACATGGTGGCCTTCTCTGTGACTCGGGCATTACTCAGATGGTCCTGGCTTCCTAGAATTCTTAATACAATTCCAGGAATTTTCATTAGCAGCCGTCACATATGAATCTTCTTTCAAAGTGACTCTAGTGCCTTTCCACAAATGACCCTCCCTATCTCTAGCCTCTCCCAAGTCCAACCCACCTAGATCTCAGAGGGAAAATTTACATTCTTAAAACAGTGCTTTGGTTAAGTTTCCCCTTTCAGAACCTTTCATCTCCTATGTGTTTTCCAATAAAGCCCAAACAGTTAAAGAGGGGTAGAATCCCCCACACCAGGTTAATTCTGAGCACCACCACTCTTGCTTACAAGGCAACATGGTACCCTCAGCGTCCCAGGAATGGATAGTTGGTCCTCATTCTCCAGAACCACACTGGTTTGTTTGCAGACCAGCAGCCCGAAACCCTCCTACCCTCCCTATTTGCCTTGAAAGAACATTCCTGAGGGTGCTATACTAGGTACTAGGGAAGCCGGCGCTCCCGGCCCACACACCCTGACCATTCCTCTCCACCCCTTTCAGGGATTGCTTGCATCTCTGACTTCCAAGTAAAGCGGAGATGCTTTTCCCCATCAGGATACAGACCACCCACCCTCTATCCTTGAGTACAGTAGGAAAAAGGGAAAATTCCAAGCCTTGGGAAGATGCCGGGCACACTTTGGGCTCCCAGCAAACATCTCTTGATGGTATTGACAACAAGGAAGAAATTCCACTTTATTTACTTAAAAGTACTGTTACCCACCACCCACTCCTTTCTTCTCAAGGCCGGGGACTTCCCCCTTCATCCCCACCTGCCTCAGGCGAGAAAAAAAAATCAAATATTAATTTGATTAAAATTGGCTTTGATATATAAGAAACAAAATTTCTTTTCTTATCCCGTAAGAAATAAGAACTTCCCAAATCTCTCTCCTTCGGCCCTACCTAGCACTGAATTTCAGCTTTCTTGAAAAGAACTGACCAGGATCTTGTCTTACTAAATAAAACTTTGTGTCTACTCTGAAGGGCCAGATCGCCACCAAAATCCCCATTCAAGACAAATGTTTGTTGTGAAACGAGTTGTCAGGACGTGTCTACGGGCAGAACAGTACAAAACTGGAAAAGAAAAGAAAAGAAAAAAACAAACAAACAAAAACAAACAAACAAAAAAAACCCAACGCGTTGAACCCCCAATTAAACCTTAGTCTACGGGTGACAAAAGCGCCTTAGCCACCCCTGTGTTCTCTAAGCTGTTGGTTCAGGGGCTTTTCTTGAACAAAATGCCTCCTTTCATGGACCTTGCCGCCGGTCACCCTTCACTTACTAAGGAGTGTATGTCCGATTTGTTTATCTGAGTGAGATCTCTGTCGCGCTCAGTCAGTCATCTCGCTCAGCCACCGACAGGAGCACGTTTCCTTAAATCAGAGACCCGTGAACTCTACAGGAGAACTACATTACCCAGAGGGCTTCGCGCCCTTCGCAGGAAGGACGTCTGCGCACTAAGATACTCAGTTCCAAGTTTGGAGCTTTTAGCTGCCAGCCCTGGCCCATCATGTAGCTGCAGCACAGCCTTCCCTAACGTTGCAACTAGGGGAAAAATCACTTTCCAGACTGTTTTGCAAGGTGTGCAATTCCATCTTGACTCCCTGAAAGTCCATCTGCTGCATCGGTCAAGAGAAACTCTACTTGCATGAAGATTGCACGCCTGCAGCTTGCATCTTTGTTGCAAAACTAGCTACAGAAGAGAAGCAAGGCAAAGTCTTTTGTGCTCCCCTCCCCCATCAAAGGAAAGGGGAAAATGTCTCAGTCGAAAGGTAAGAGCCTGTTTGCATTAGTTGCAAAAAATGCAAAGGCTTATGCATGCATTCATGAATGCATGGATGCAATTTTCGCCCGGCGATTGCATTTTTAAGTTTGAGGTTTTCCACAGCTCAGTTGCATTTCCTGTTTAGTGTGTGTCTTTTTTTGCAGACACAGAGAGTTCCTGTAAGGCAGGGCTTGCAGTTCAGCTGTGCATTGACATTATTTGCATTCTTCTGCTAGGATTACTGAGCCTTTTTGCCTTTTGCACAGTCAGGAGAGAGATAGCAGGTTGGTAGCGTCTAAATGTGCAATGCTTTATATAATAGTACATTTCTTTAGTATGCACGCACATTCTAAGTAATTTTGTGTGCAACAGGAATCCAAACTTTCGAAAAGTCTCGAGGTGAAGAGGAAAGGTAAAACTCGACTTAAACTACTAGGAAATTAATGTGATCTTGTATTCTTTGGGGGAATGAGCTACTGCGGTGCCAGTATTCAGCTAAATTTGTATTGATTTTGCTTTAGACATTAGGCAACTTTTGATTTTTAAGAGAAGTAAAGGTGAAGTGTGGAGAGCAATATATTATTAAAAAAATAAAGTAGGCAAGCCTTGCTCTTCTGAGATTTTACACTTTTATCAGTCGCTTGTAGTGGTGAAGACCTGAATATGTTTGGCCATTTGGAAGATGCTTTTGCACCTGGGGAAGGGTTTTAGGGGGTAACTGCATTTTAAAGCATTGCATCAACATAAGACTACCATACCATCTCACTGACAATTGCAATGAAATCTTCTAAGTGTGTAACTGCATATATTTGGTCAGAATAGGTCAGAAGTTCAGGGCTGTGGCTGTCTTTTTTTCTTTTTATTTCTCAAATTTATTTAATTAAAAAACTTTTTTGTAAGGGTGTATTTTGCAGACTTACTGATGTTCTGTGGAGGGAATTAAACAAACAAACAAAAAACGTCCTGGTATGGCGTCAGAGCTGAAGGGGCCCTTAGGTGCTTGTGAGAGAGACCTTTAATGACCTGTTTCGGGAGCAATCTTCCTTTCCACAGAGAAATCAGATATCATTTGAAAACGCCCCCAAAATGAAAGGTGCGCTAGCTGCTGGTGAGCTAGTCTACCTGGGAATACCACTGGAATAAGATCTGGAGACATTAAAGTATCCAATAAGCTTTTTGCCACACTTCTTTTTGGAGTTGTGATAGGATTTAATTCTACCTGATGAACGTGGTGTGTCTGATCCCAGGAAGAAAGGAATGTTCGTCAGAGTTTAAAGTAAGATTGCTTGTGGTGGTTGTTGGCTTTTGTTTTGTATTTAATATTAGGGGAGGATGAAATATTTTAGCTATTTCAGAAGTGTGCCTATGAATCTAGAAATGGGGATTTTTTTAAGGTGTAGATATTAAGGGAAAACTCAAAATCTTGTAATTGAGCAGAGAAATAAGAGTTTACAAGAGTCAGTCCATGCTATAACATACTTAAGAGATGACTTCTAGTTACTTTGTATTTGGTAAATATTCACTCATTCATTCAATTCAGCTTAAAATCTGTATGTATGATATACATGCTTATGTCTGTAAACATACATGCATACTATATATGTATAGGCACATGTAGATTTGCATGTATGTATATGTGCATAGAATTTTGGGATACACAAGAATATTTAAAATGAAGTCTCTTTCTTCAAGAATTACCATCTGGTTTGAGAAAGCAGGAATGTGAGGAAATTTTTGTGACACAAGATAGCAGCATGGATTGGGCCAGTGAGATGGCTTGGTGGGGACAGGTGCCTGACCACCTTAATTCCATCCACCAAACCCAAATGGGGGAAGGAAATGCCTCCAAGCTGTCCTCTGACTTCCACACGTGCACCCTGCACAGCCCATACACACACAAAATAAATAAATAAAAATGTAATAAAAAATTTTTTAAAAGCCCAGCTATTGGAGAGAAATGGGGCTACAGAGTGTAGAGGCCACAGTGGTTCTTTTACTTAGTAAGTTGTCAGGAGGTTGCCTGAAGAGGTTTAGATGGACTGCCATCCTCCCCACTTGTTTTGGGCCTTGGGTTCTAAATTAACTTCCTCCTTGCATAGTTTTTGGTCTTTCTCGGCAGGTCATTTGTTTGTTTGTTTGTTTGTTTCTCCTTGGGAAGCTAACAGGGTTGTTGTGTGGCATTTTCCCACTCTTGATCAGGGATTGGTTGTCCTCAAGTTAGTTTCCATTTCTGCAGATGAACGTTCTCAACGGAATCCTGCTTGCAAACTATATCTGGTATGAACATGAGGTTTTTGTCCAAAAAGAAAATTATTGGTGGAAAGACGTGGGCAATCATTTTCGAAATGGCCAAGGAGTCTTGGCCTGGACTTTTTATGTGGACTTGGCCTAGCACAGCCAGGCTCTCCTACATGGCCAAAAGCACTCTTTTTTTTTTTTTTTTTTTTCTTCTACTTCTTCTTCTTCTTGGTTCCAGACTTCTTTCTAATACTTTAGGCAAATGAAATGGGAAAAAAGTGAGAGGTGGGTACAGTCTCACAGTATTGAAGAATTTAACAACATGTTCAATTCACAAACCTTTATGAACTTTTTAGATCACTATAATTCAGTTTTACAGACCTCTAATTTAAGGCATAGCAGAGGCAAAGAATTACAGACTGCCCAGGAGCTGGAAGGACTGGGTGCCTTCTCCCTAGCCTTACCAACAGTGAGATTCCAAGAAAGAATTTTCTTAAAAAGAGATTCTGTTTTCCACAGTTGTGAGTTTAGGTGGTGTGCTTCTCAGCTTGTTTGTATTAGCTGTCTGGGGTTGAGCTGACATTTTTCAAATATTAAAGCAGTAGTGTGCCTTTTGAGGAAATCTGAAATGTAAGTTAACAGGAAGGGTACCAGAGAGTGCAGGAATTCCTGCACATTACAGGAAGGCAAGTCACAGGAAAAATGTGTCATCTACACTACCCGGGCGAGAAAACTATTGTTATCAGCCAGAATGGTCTTCTTAGTGGGAGAGAGAGGGAGGGAGAGAGGAGGGGGAGGGAGGGAGGCCCGTCTAGCATCTCCTGGTTTACCTGAAAATACATGTTTGACTCTTTTAGAAGCCAGTCTTTCTCACTTCTTTTCCTATTCACCTCAAAAAAACAACAGGAGCTTATTTGAGTTAAATGTAGTCATAAGTAAGTCATGTAAGAAATGCTCACAAGGCCGACTTCAGAAGGGAATAGGGATATAGCAGGGACACTCCCAACCCTACTGAGTTAATCTCTGTTTCTGTAATTCACTCCATCCTGGGGAACCAGATGTGTAAATTTCTCATTCAGCGCACATGCTTTTGTTGGGTTGTATCAGACGGACTTGTCATGCTGAGCCTGTAACCTGAGCTAGTGTGTTTTATAACTCGGGACACCCAGTCAGAATAGGCACCTTGGGCCTCCTGCGTGGTGTGTGGTGTTGTTGCCTACAGTTCTTTTTAATATGATGCATATTAGCTAAATGGTGTGTGTGTGTGTGTGTGTGTGTGTGTGTGTGTGTGTGTGTGTGTGTTGGTGATGCAGCTCCTCCCAGATACAAGGGTTGGGATTCTCATCTCTTTGTTTTTCACAGATTAATACCATTTTTAAAGAATCCTCCATCTGTGAAAATCTAAAAAATCTGCAAGAAGTATTTTTAAAACTTTAAAATGTACATAAATAGTACTTCTTTATTATAGGAATATTCAATAGAAGAGGAAAACAAAAAATGACTAATTACTGCAGAATGCATTGTGATATACACTCTTTCAGACTTTTGGTTTGTACACATGTATGTGAAAAACGGAAAAGAAAATGTGCATCACTAGTGTCTGTTAGGCTACTTTTTATTTCATTTACCAAGCTACTATGAAGTGTGTTTGAGTCAGTGTATTTCTACATTTGCAATATCCAATTCCTTCGCATTTTCTAACATAGACTTTCAGAGTCTGCTTACTTCAGTATCAGGCATATTGCTACGTGTTCCAAGGCATACAATACCAGTAGACTAAATTCCAGGGAGTCAACTGCAGATTGTGGATGTCCACTTCTCCCTCATCCCCCAATATTTCCTCTGTATTTCAGATACTAGGCTTTTTATTATCATTATTGAAAATTATTCATTGAAAAATTTAAATATAAGAGAAATTCGTGATAAGAATATACGACTGGAACCAGCCGCACATCTTCAATACTGGAACTAGGGAGGCAGAGGCAGGTGGGTCTTTTATTTGAAGAACATCCTGGTCAACATAGTGAGTGCTAGGCTAGCTAGGACTGCATAGTATGACCTTATCTTAAAAATTACACACACACACACACACACACACACACACACACACACACACACTCACCTTAAACTACCCAGAGATAATTACTGTTCACTTTTGATGACTATCTTTGTATATACAGTCTTAAATGTGTTATTTTACTGTATGGAATATTTTCCTTAAACTCTCCCATGACTCTTGGCTGTCTTCCCACATTAGTACACATACAGTAGCCTCATTCTTTGTTACGGTTTCATATTTTAACTTGTAAGAACACAGTCATATACACAGTATTCATGGACTTTCACATAGTTTCCTTTTATTTGCAGTTATAAACAATGTTGCAAGGAATCCCTTGGACATAGATTGTTGCACATTAGCCCAGTTATTTCTTAAAAAATAAAACAACAACTTTGTATTAAAAATATTTTCATACAGTATATTTTGATCCTTTTCTTTCCCCTCCAGCAACTCCTCCCAGATCCTCCCAACCTCTCTCCCCACCCAACTTTATGTTTTTTCTCTCTCTAAAAGCAGTAACAGAAACAAAACAAAGTCAACACAGACAAACTGCAAAAAGATCAATAAAACAAAAACACCAAAACAACAACAAAGAAGTACACAGGGTGTCCATTTTGTGCTGGCCAACTACTTTGGGGCATGGGGTCTGCGCTACCGTGTGGTTGATGTACCCACATGTCCAATTCTTTCTTTAGGGTTATTCCTAGAATTGGAAGTCCTGGGTCAAAGGGCGTGTATGGATATGTGGTTAGGATATTCTACAGAGAGTCGGAACTCTCTCAGCTCTCCAGTGATATTTGGGAGTTTCTGTCTCTTCTTTTCAAGCATTATGGTAAATGTTGCCAAATGTGTCACTCTCCAGAAAGATCATATTTTTCCAATTCTTTCTTTAGGGTTATTCCTAGAATTGGAAGTCCTGGGTCAAAGGGCATGTATGGATATGTGGTTAGGATATTCTACAGAGAGTCGGAACTCTCTCAGCTCTCCAGTGATATTTGGGAGTTTCTGTCTCTTCTTTTCAAGCATTATGGTAAATATTGCCAAATGTGTCACTCTCCAGAAAGATCATATTTTTCCTCCTCTTGAGTTTAATTTGAAAAAAAAAAAAACCTTTGCCAACTTGATAAAAGATATTTATATTCGATTCCTACTTACATTTTTTTTAAAGTAATAAGTTGAAAATGTTCACTTTTCTTGACATTCCTGTTTCATTTGTTTCTCCCCCCTCATAAAATGTATCTTTAAAATCTTCACATAAAGATAAAATTATTTTTAAAGTTAGGCCAGAAAATCCCAAAACTGTAGAGGATAGATAATCATGGGTTGGGAGTTGGGTTCTATGTAACTAAACGATTTTATCCCTTGATGAGTTCTAATTTTATTTTGACCAAAATGTCTTGTGTACATTTCACATATTTTATAATGTAAACTCATGTTGTTTACACTGTCGATAGCTGTCCAGACTCACATAAAAACAATGAAAAAATATAATGATCTGCTTTGAATTCCAGACCGAGAAATGACCTATTTCTGGGTGTGCCTGGACTTTTAATTACCTCTACAAAGAAAAGTAGTCTTTCTTTAGTTTTGTAAGTCATTTTTATGTAGCACCTGGCTGTTTTGTGGACATTGTAGAAAATAATGAATTGTTTAAGTTTTAATTACAGGGCTAATCCCAAGGAACAATTGATTTAAATTTACTTCGTTAAAACAATTAAGGCTGCAGTTAATTTTGTTGACCTCACAAGTTATGTGCCAGACAGGTGTGATGTATTCTTAGCTTAGTTTACCCTTAGTAACCCTGCCTGCCTCCGAATTCTGGTTCTACCTGATGAGCTTTAAGAATAAGAAAGGAGTTTCCGGCACAGCCTTGTCACTCTAGAAAGGAGCAGACTGAGGCCTTAGAATCAATGTATTGCCACAGATAGTGCAGCTGCAAGTAAACACAACTCTCCTGATTCTTCACCCAAAGTTCTTGTCACTGAACTACACACCAGCACTCATAATCCACATTTATACCCCTCCCCCTCCCTCGGAATTTAGTGTATTTTACGTTTTTCTTTTTGTTTGCTTTGTGGGGAGCAGGCTGGAGGGGGGTGGGAGGGGACTGATGATACAATTATCAGAGCTTATTATTCTTTGCCCAAGAAATGGTGATCCATGAATCATGATGGTAGATTTCTTACCAATCCTCTGCCAAAAGATATTTTGCAAATGCTCACAGTCTGATTGCCAGTTGCCTGCAGAGTACAGCTATGAGTTTTAAGCTCTATAATTACTGTTTGCCTTTTATGGACTATTTGCCTTTGAAAGATCTTGCTGGGTAGATAACCTTCGCATATGTCTTTGCCTCTGTAACTTTCAACGTTCTGTTGTGTTTATTGATAATTGAAAATTGGTGTTATTAAATATATTATTTTTCATCAGTAAGGATAGTTGTTATTTTCCCCCAAAAGGTTTGGGGTAATTAAGCTATAAGCACAGTTGCTTTTACTCTTCCTTACTTGCATCCAAAGTCTCATTATCTCTTTGCTTGAACATTTGGAAGTTGCAAAAAATAGCACAGAAGTAGTGGCTGAAGGAGTGTCCTTCCTCCTACATAGCCCGCTAAACAGACTTAAAGGTTGCAGGGTCCTTTACTACCTTTTTGTTTTAAAACTATGCAGAGGGGCTGGGGAGATGGCTCAGTGGTTAAGAGTGCTTATTCAGCGATCATGCGGACTTAACTTCAAAGCCCCAGCACCCACATTAAAGACTGGGCAGGATTATATGTGCCCTCGTCCCTACTATTGGTGGGTGGAGACAGGTGAATTCCAGAGCTCCATGGCCAGCAGCATAGCTGAAATGGCTGCCTTCTGGTCCAGCTAGAGATCTTGTCTTAAGGTGATAAGGCGAGGAAGTGTAGTGATATACCTGCCCTCCTACTCTGAGTGCGTGCATAGGTGTGGCTACCTGCGCACTCACAGACATGTCTCCCACTTGTATAGCACACACACACACACACACACACACACACACACACACACACACCCCAAGCATATAGAACCACACACAAACAAAACAAAAGGGAAAATAATATGCTGAGGATATTGCTCAGTGGTAGAGAAGGTGCTTACTATGTGGCCCCAAGATGAATGGTCCAAAGGAGCATAGTTGGTAGGACGGAAATGGATGTCTCCATGTCCCTTGCTGCTTTCGGTTTCAAAGTCTATGGAGCCTTTGAAGGGTTATCAGAGGCAATTGAGAAAATGTTAGCAGTAGGCTTCCCTCTAATAAAACAGATCTACAAGCATAACCACCCAGTACTGTGTGTGTGTGTGTGTGATTCCTCACTTCCTCCTTGACTACCACTACTGCCGTTGGCCACCCCTGCCTGCCTGGATTTTGTTTCCTCAGACGCTCTTCTCTTCCTCAACTTGTCCAGGCAGTTTGATGTATAGACAACAAGCCCGCTCTTCTCATTTTGAAGAGGAGCTTCCGTGAGTTACTCAGTTAACCGTGCCCAGAGTCAAGTGTTAAATAGGCGTTTGTAAGGTTCCTTGTCCTTGGTTTTGCTTTTTAGAACGTCCATCCTACTTCAGTCAGCTCTGGGGGCTCAGTCTTAGAGGTGGCTCCCTCCATCACGTCCTCCCAAAACTCTGTCACCGTCATGTCTCCCATCCCCACTCCCCCACCATGGTTGTCAGTATTTGCTAGAGTCACTTTTCATGTTTAAGTTTTTAAAATATCAAAGAAACTCTATGGGCAGATACTAGTATCCTTCATTTACAAATGAGTAAATTATCTATATATAATATGTTTTCCCCCATGGACTGATGGGACATGGAGGTGGCAGGAGGCAGGAAGCAGGAGGCAAAACCAGGCCTGTTTCACACCGTTTTCCAGGCTTATAACCAGCAGCCAGAAAACTAGAGCCTCTGTGCCAAATCCTATGAACTAAACCAGATTCCCTGCTCATTTTTGATGGTGCCAAGGGCCTAACCCAGGGCCTCATGCATGTTACACCTGTCCTGTGGAGCTGTAGCCCAACTCCAATTTAAATTTTTTAGATTGGCTGGGTGGTGGTGGCCCATGCCTTTAATCCCAGCACTCGGGAGGCAGAACCAGACGGATCTCTGTGAGTTTGAGGCCAAGTCTGGTCTACAGAACGAGATCCAGGACAGGCACCAAAACTACACAGAGAAACCCTGTCTCAAAAAAAAAAAAAAAAAAAAAAAACCAAAAAAAAAATTTTTTTTTTAGATTGACACTTAACATTTAGGGTATAGTGTATAATTCAATAAATATATACAATGAGTGGTGATCAAACTCAGGTAATTGTCATTTATTTCCATTTCTGTGTACAGAGGATCTTTAGCCTCTGCTTGTCTAATTATTTTGAAATATATATAATACATTTCTTTCAACTATAATTATCTTACGGGGCTGGGACAATGCAAGCAATTCTTCCTGGACTGGAGAGGACGCTCAGTTGGAAGAGGCCTTGGTTGGCAGGCACAAAAACCTGAGTTTGATGGCCAGCACTGAATAAAAAGGGAGTGGTGGTGAGCACCTGTAACTCAGGAGGTTGAGGCAGGCGGGGCAGAAGCTCAAGGTACCACCCTCTGCCACATAACAAGTCTGAGACTAGACTTGGCTCTATGAGACCACATTTCAAAAATAACTAAATAAACAGATAAGTAATAAGCCAACATAATTAAGGAGGAGAAGACACAATTGCTTGCATTTTACTGTATTTTGGTTTTCATGACCAGCTTTCAACAATTGCAGATAGCCACAAAATGATATTTCATGCCACTGGGACAGATATGTAGCATTCAAATTCAGTATTTATAAATAAAATTATAAAATTTGTGAAAGAACTATGGTTGCTTCGTTTCTGTAGCTGGTATTTGCTCTGCAATATTGGGATTGGGTAGTTCTAACAGAGATTCCATGTCCCACAAAGTAGAAAATATTTATCGTTTGTCCTTTTCCGAAGAAGTTTGCTCTGACTTTACTCAGATGAGGAGTGGAGTCAGCAGGGTCTTGTTCTGACAGGGCTCCCAGATTGCATTCCTCTGTGACTTTAAGGGTGACCTGGGTCACCACTGGTCTGTCGTTCCTGCAGCCACCTTTTTGGCCCAGCCTGCAGGAGATGTCTGAGTAGCATTTCTCCTAGCTATGAGAATTTAGGCCATTGCTCCTTTCTGCCCAAACCAGCCACTCCCCCTTTAACCCACCAGGGATCCTTTTCCATTCTGTCTGTGCTTCCTGTTGGCTTTGCATTTCTTTCTTTCCTCTTCTTGAGAAGTTGTCCATTCATTTTCCTCCTCACATTCTCCACCCTCTCCTCCTTGAGCCCATGTGTTGTTTAGAAAGTGCATTCAAAGCTCCCTTCATGCTATCACCTACGTCTGGCTTCAGTGACTTTCATCATGACCTGACCCAGAGGGCTGCATCGATTCCTTTGTGTGAAGATGGAAGTCTTCTTCCATGCTAGAACAGTCTTCATGCTACACAGAGAGGTTTCTGGTTCTCATCGCCTAAAAATGCTGGGATGTTTTCTTACGTTTATCCCTAACCCTAGTGGCTTGTTTGACGGCAGCTCCTTGGTTGTGTTGTGAGTGTCTCTTTGCTTATAGAGTTACTCAGGTCGTATGGACTGTGTATATGGAAGAAGGACAGTTGACATAAAGGTTCTGAAAGTGAAGGAAGGTAAAAGGCACAGGAGGCCGGAGACATTTTGGGATGAGACCAGGTTTGTTAACCTAGGTTGATTAAGTGACATACAGTGAAGGTGCTAGTTCCCAGGATCCCAGAAGGGGGCGCTGCTGGGAGTTCTTTCTGTTTCAGACACTGGACTTCATGATGCCTGTGAATTATATCAATTCTCCCTTTTGCTCAGTGAGGTGATATCCCATTTTGTAGATGGAGAAACTGAGGCCACAGAGGTTAAGAACTTAGATGTCAGACTGACAATGGCAGAGCAGAGGTTTTAGTTAAGGTCAACACAAGTCTAGAACCTGAGCTCAAGTCTATTCCACTTTAGGGGCTCCTCCAAGATGAATTTGTGAAACCCTTTGTACAAAAGAAGTGGCCGCAGATGGAAACTCTGATCTGAGTCCATAGGAGCTTAGATAGATTTGGGCATGCCTGAGCCCAGCATGGTAATTAAGAAGGGTGACCTGTGTCTAGTTTTTTATAAGTTCCTTTTGACATGTCCCTTTAAGTGTCTGTTGAGCGTAGCTTGCTGAGTCTGAATCATTCCGACTGCTCAGGTTGAGTTCCAAGCGTACATTTCCATTTGGTTGAAGGAGGCCGATTACAGTGATCTCCTGACAGATATTGAACAGTGTCTCCTGGAAGTTCACACTAAAGCATTGGTGACACATGGTTCTGTTCGCTGATTATAGTCCGGACTATCGAGAAACTGGGTAGATTCAAACCTTGTGTGTGTCTAAGGGATACTGCTTCAAACCAGAACACAGCTAACCCTTTTGCCTTGGTGATTTCCTTTCTTCCTGGTTATTTCTATGTAAATATATCAAGTGCAATTTCCTTGAAGTTATGAATGAAACTGTATCTCCACTGTTTTCCTCTTGTATTGGACAGTGTGAAGAAACCTGAGATTACATTTGTGTAGTCAAGGAGCTAGAAGAATTTGGGAATGACTATTTATTTATTATTTACTTAATTATTTGAGACAAATCCTCCCCATATAGCCTAAGCTACTTTTGAACTAGGTATGTAGCCCAGGTTAGCATTGAACTCATGACGATCCTCCTGCATCTACTCTCTGAGTGCTGGATGATAGATGTATTCCACCATGTCCAGCTAAGAATCTCCTTTCAAATCAATGACTTCTTTCTTGACTTTTCTTTCAGCCAAAGCAAAGCTGTCATACCCATCCATCAAACTGTGCATAGAAGATGGTTATTTATTCTCTTCCTTTAGTCTCTCTCCTCTAATCACAAATGAGATGACATGAGTTAGGTATAAGAGCAAGGCTAGACTCTGAAGAACCATTGGGAGTAGGTTCATAAAAATCAATGCATGTGCAGAAGCAGCTTTTCTGGAGGTATTGGACAATGATGCATTGAAGACTTCTTTTTGTTTTTTTTTTGTTTTTTTTTTGAGACAGGATTTTTCTTGTAACAGCTCTGGCTGTCCTGGAACTCTCTTTGTAGACCAGGCTGGCCTCGAACTCACAGAAATCCACCTACCTCTGCCTCCTGATTGCTGGGACTAAAGGCTTATTGTCACCACCACCTGGCGTAGACCTCCTTTTTAATTTACCCCTTTCTATACTCCATACCCACTTTGCCATTTGATAAACAAAACAAAACACAGAACAATCCCAGACTCTGGATGTATCTAAAGAGGAGACTCAGGTAATGGGTTTGTTTGGAGCAATTCAACACACTACCTTTTGAAAAGTTGTTATGTTTAAGACATTGTGCTGCCAGGAGACATGTGAGTGGGTGAGTGTGATGCTGGGGAGATGATTCAGCAGTTCCGAGCACTTGCTTCCCTTGTGGAGGACCTGGCTTCAGTTCCTAGCACACACACACACACACACACACACACACACACACACACACACACAGCTCATGATCTCTAGCTCCCCCTCCCTCCAGTGTATCTCATGCCCTCTTCTGGCTTCCACGGACACGTCATGCACATGGTGCACATTCGTGCATGCAGGCAAAAATAACAAACAAATAAACAACTGAATAAATCTTAAAGTACTGTGCAGGGTGGAAGTAGAGATAATACACTTGGAGTCTGCTCTTCTTGTTATTCACTAGGAAACCTTGCAAAAATCTACTTTAAACCCTAGCTTCAGAGTCCTCCCCTTCTCAGTGGCGAGGCCTGACTAATTCATGGTGCTATTAGGAAGATTAAACAGGGTTATGCGTATAATATGCTTTGTTCCATGCTTGGCACTCATTCTTTTCACATGTGGCTTACTGAATGCATGTCTGTGTTGGAGGTACTTTGCTATAATCATCTCTCCATAATCAAATTTGTTTCACTCTTCCTTTCCTGTCAGTCCTTAAAGGCATTCTCATGTAGGAGGAGATAAAAATGTTTAAAGTTAGATTTGTCTAGTGTTGGGGAGCCTTGCGGGTAGCACGGAGACCAGGAGAGTCTTCATAATCGGTATGGGAATATTCATGTGATCTTCAGGGTTGTGAGGATTTGAGGCCCAGATCCAAAGTAGAGGTGGGGAGGAATCTTGACTTCTAATGCCGGTGGCAGAAACCAAATGCTGACAGAGGCAGGGCAAAAGAAAAAGGAAAAGAGGAAATGGCCAGGAAAATACTGGGGAAAGACCTCATTTGTCTTTTGGAAGCACTTCCTTTTCATACCAAGGGAAACACGGTACTGTTTGTAAGTGGAATGTATCCTATACCATGCTTTTTAGGTGTGCTTTCGGATTGTGGAAACTCCAGGAAGTCTGGTGGTTAATAGTTAAACAAGTATATCGTATCAGCCAGGTTTATAGGCACACTGTAATTATATAAGCAAGCTGTTGGTTCAATAATCAACGTCTAGCTGGGTCAGGGAATATTTTCCAGAGCACGGTTGCAGTGTAATTTTCATTTTTTATAACCTACTCACATGCCAGCCTGCCCTTTCAATTTCTTTGTGCCTTTCTCTTTTCTAGAATCATTTGAAAGAGGAGGAAAATCATACAATATACTTCTGAATTCTCACTTTAGAGTGGTGTTCTAGATGATTCTTTGTCTTAGTAAACTTATTCTCTCAAGACAGACATATATATACATGTACATAATTTACCTGTTAAACTATATTTTCTGGAAGTTATCTGTATGTATTATAATTGTACATATATATTATAATTGTACAATTGCAATTGTATCTATATAATTATAATTGTAAAATTGTATATCTATACACTGCATATAGATGATATAAAATGACATATAATTTCTAAAAAATACAGTTCGGAAAATAAATTATATTCTTTACAACTGATAGATTCAATTATTTTCTTTTGGTAGTTCAGCTTCAAACCTGGCTCCAAAGTGGGCTTTTTCTGCAAGAACCCGTGCTCAGTCACCATCTTCTCTTCAACGACTCTGTTTAGTTAAAGTCAGGACAGTGGGTAAAGGGACTAAGATGAACCACTCCCATTCAGAGCTGTGCAAACCATAGGGCTGGCTAGCCTCATCTTACTGAGTAGTTACAGAGAATGCAATGCCCAGCCAGCTACACAGGACACGTTAGCCATATTATTTCTTTCAGGTGGCTTGCGCAGTGATCTCCTGTGAGATTTTGCCCTTGAATGAGCTTCTATTTTTATAGGGAAAGTAGGAGAGGCTCCAGATTAAATTTTGGAAGTGGTTTCAGAGAAGAATTGAGAGATTTTTTGATATATTTGAGTTATAATATTTTTTCCCATCCCAGATTTCAATCTTTTTTTTATGCACGTGCTTGTGTGTGTGTGTGTGTGTGTGTGTGTGTGTGTGTGTGTGTGTTCATGTATATTCATGTGGGGGCTAGAGATCAACTTCAGATGTTGTTCTTTAGGGCTTATCTACCTTGGGGCTGGAGAGAAGGGCTAGTGGTTAAGAGCAGTTGTTGCTCTTGAA
Organism: Peromyscus eremicus; assembly: GCF_949786415.1. NCBI lineage: Eukaryota > Metazoa > Chordata > Mammalia > Rodentia > Cricetidae > Peromyscus > Peromyscus eremicus. Next base: position 92,275,385 of record NC_081423.1, read on the forward strand.
AAGGATCCCAGTTTGAGTCACAGCACGCCTGTTAGGTGGCTTACAACCTCCAGCTTCAGGGGATCTGACACCTCGGGCTTCCTTGAACACCTGCACTTGCACATGCATGCACATGTGCATAAATAAAAATCAAATAATTCTTAAAACACCTTTAATTAGAGAAAAGTCTTCCACCTCGTTTTGTGAGAAAATGGCTTTTACTGGCCTGGGTCTCACTGATCTGGCTAAGCTGGCTGGCCAGGCAGCTCCAGTGATCAGCTTGTCTCTGCCTCCCCAGTGCTGGTATTACAAGCATGAACCACTACAACTGGCTTTCTTTATGCGGGTTCTGGGGATAGAACCTTGGTCTTCAAGCTTGTGTGAAAAGTATTTTACCAACTGAACCATCTTCTCAGCCCTTGGATTTTAGTCTTTCTAATGTGATACATCTAAAGATATCAAAGGACGAAGTATCTGGTCAGTATTGAGGGGTGTGAGAATTGGAGGACTGTATCTTTCTTGGTTAGAGGCAATAAGCATTACTAACCAGCTAACCTGATCCTGTCCACCTTGTATACTGCTCAATGGATACAAAGATAGAATCCCATTTCTACCCTCTAGAAGCCTGTTGTCTAGTGGGATGCATTTGTATGTTAGGGCTGCTGGGACAAAGTACCACACAGTGGGTGGCTTGAATTCCAGATATTTAATGTTTTGTAGATCTGGAGATTAAAAGTCTGAAGTCAAGCTGACAGTAGGTTTTGCTTCTTCTGAGGGCTAGGAGGGAGCTCTGTGCCTCTCTGCTAGCTTCTGGTGGTTTATTGGCAAGCCTTCCTATGTAGACTCATCACCCAGATCTCTGCCCTTCGAGTCAAATGGCATTCTCCCTTGTCTGTGTGTCTGTATTCAAAATGTCCCTTTTTATAAGGAAGCTAGTCATACTGGAACAGGGGCCCACCCGATTCCAGGATGACATCATCTCAAGTAATTACATGCAACCACCCTGTTTTCCAGTTAGGTCACATTCTGAGGTGTTGGTAGTTAGGATTTCAGCATATTAAATCTTGGGGGACATAGCTCAGCCTATGACTTGGGAGAACAAATGCCAACAAACCCATGCTATGTGGTGAGACAAACAGGTAAGGTACAGAATGGAATGCTTCAGGATTCTAATGAAATAAGTCTTGTGGGAGATCGGGAAGGGAGGATATTAATTTGGCCTACTAGAATTTGAAGTGTGCTTCTCAGGAGAATAACGAGATAAAACAAGGTTCTTCCTCGCTGGAGGTTGGATGTGTCTAAACTGGGATGTGTTAAATTAGAAAGACAAACGGGCACACACATGTGTGAACACACATGCTGTTGCAATTGATTTTCAAAACTGAGTATTTATTAGTAGTGAGACTGATGAATCACTCTCCGTGGTTGCCACAGGCAACTTTGAGGTATAGAGACACGGGGCAGGGTTTTATGGGTTGAGGAGAGGGCTTCTTTCCCATTGTAACAAGTGGCCATAGTCTCAGTGGAGCAAAGCTTAGGAAATGAGAGTAGGTCCAAGCATTTGTAGACTAGAAACTTCTTTTTAGAAAATGCCTGTAAGCCTTAATAAAAAAAGACTGCATAAGTGTTACCAAGCTTTTGCAATATTGATTAATTTTTGTTTGTGGTGCCGGGGATAGATTCTGTGTGGCCTTGCACATAGGAGACAAGGATACTGCCACAGAGCTTCATCTCCAGCCCTTGACTATTACCAAAAGGCCGTTTGAGTTCTATGTACATGTATTTAAACTAACAAGCAGCTTTGTCACTGTAATGTAATCTGGATAATTAGCATAAGGTTATATAGTAGAATACCAGGAACCCATTTCACAAGAGAGACAAGTAAGAAAGAGTTAGTCATGTGACATAACAAATGCTAAAGTCAGTGGGAAGGGACTTTTCTGTTTTGGGATGAGTTTTTTTTTTTTTTTTAAAGGAATTTTAAAATTTATTTTACATACAAATCACAGATCCTCCTCTCCTCCCTCCTCTCGCCCAACCTGCCTCCCCCACAAACCCACCCCTCATTTCCTCCAACAAGGCAAGGTCTCCCATGGGGAGTTTGCAGAGCCTGGTACATTCAGTAGAGGCAGGTCCAAGCCCCTCCTCCTTCATCAAGGCTGTGCAAGGTGTCTCACCACAGGTAGTGGGCTCCAAAAAGCCAGCACATGCACCAGGGATGGATCCTGATCCTACTGCCAGGGGCTCCTTAAGCAGATCAAGCTGCACAACTGTCTTGCATATGCAGAGGGCCTGGTCCAGTCCCCTGGAGGCTCCACAGGTGTTGTCTAAAGTTCATGAGTGTTCATCATCCATCTACTGTCCCACTGGCAGCTGATGGCAAGTATGGATGCCGGATGGGTAGCCTAGAGAATGTCATAGAAATATGAAGATGGAGCTCATAAATCAGCACATGTACTGTTGGCCACTTAGAGATGCTGTGGAACCAGATCATCAGGGAAGAGGGCAGAGATGGGATGAACAAATGAACTGACATAATAAGCAGACCGGAAGGAAATGGATGAAAAAGAAAAGAAAGAAGAAAGAAGGAAGGAAGAAAGGAAGCAAGCAACCAGTATGCCTGGTTAGACCTATATTTAAATTAGTTGTAATGTGGAGTGTGAGGTGGTCTTGGGATAGGTGAACCAAATAACCAAAGAAGCCAGGCAGAAGGTTAAGGATGAAGAAAGTCAACATGGGAGGAGAATGAACAGCAAAGTCAATTACAAAGCATTGAGCGGGGCTGGAGAGATGGCTCAGAGGTTAAGAGCACTGCTTGTTCTTCCAGAGGTCCTGAGTTCAATTCCCAGCAGCCACTGGCTCGCAACCATCTGTAATGAGATCTGGTGCCCTCTTCTGGCCTGCAGGCATACATGCAGACAATACACTGTATACATAATAAATAAATCTTTAAAAACAAAAACAAGGCTGGGCAGTGGTGGCACACGCCTTTAATCCCAGCACTTGGGAGGCAGAGGCAGGCGTTCGAGGCCAGCCTGGTCTACAGAGCGAGATCCAGGAAAGGCACAAAACTACACAGAGAAACCCTGTCTCGAAAAACAAAACAAAACAAACAAACAAAAAAAACAAACAAAAAAACCAAACCAAACCAAAAGACAAAAACAAAAACAAAGCATTTAGCAGAGACCAGGAGTCCAAGAGATCAGGCTGGAGGTGGGGTGTTGGGCTGGGGAGATGGCTCAGTGGTTAAGAGTACTGTTTCCTCCTCCAGAGGACCTAGGGTTTGGTTTTTAGCCCTCACATGGTAGTTCTCAACTGTCTGTAACTCCACTGCCAGGGGCTCTGATGCCCTCTTCTCCCTGCCATCACCAGGCAGACAAAACACCCATACACATATAATAATAATAATAAAAACAACAACAATGAAGAAACCAGAGTGAAGAATCTAGCCTAGCACAAGCATTTATTACTTATGAACCCTGCATATGAAGAGTGAGCATCTACCTCACCTGTCTCTTTCATCTTCAAAAGCAGGTTGTTCATCTGGCTACTGTGTGAAGATGTATTTAGAAGAAGCCTGGGAGGTAAACGTAGACAGATACACAGAAACAGAGCAGCAGAGACCAGTTTGGGGCTTGTGCCAAACGAGCCCAGACTTACCTTCCATGCTGGGTACCGGTGCACAGTTCTCTAAGTGGGACCCATGGAGTCAGAGGCAGGTGGGAAGTTTTGAACAAAGCAATGCCTACCGGTTTTTCTCTCTTAGGTTAGGGAGTGCACACAAGGGAATGCACAAAGCCTCCCCAAGTCCTGAAGGCCCAGCAAGTGTTCTAGAAATTCTATCAAAAATCTGTCAGGGGGTTGCAGAGAGGCTTAGGTACTGAAGAGTTTTTGGTGCTTTCCAGACAGCGTTTCTGTGGATGGTCCCTACCCTGTAATAGTTGACTACCAAGTGAGTGAGTGCCTCCACTGTGCGGGGCTCTGCGACCACTAAGCACTTAGAGCTTTGAGGTATCTCCCGTGCTTGTAAAAGTCCAGGAAGTAGATGACGACGTTCCCATTTCATTAAGAAGGAAATTGGAAATCAACTGAATAGCCTCTCCCCCATCATACAGTTAGTGGACACAAGGCTAGCATCTGAATCTAGTTTATTTAGATCCCTTCTTGCCTTCCTCATTTCCCTTTTTGATTAAACCTAGGACCTTTAGTATTCTAGGCAAGCATTCTACTACCAAGCTGCATGCCCAGCCCCGATGCGCTTAAATGCCAAAGTTCATCCTTCTTTGTATGCCACTAGTATGTTAAAACAGTGGACAAAATAGAGCATGTTATACGATGGTGAAGGGATAGCCTGTCAGATGCCTGTGGTGTCACAGGGTGTAAAGGAGGTAGAGTAGTGTTAGTGAAATGGCTGCTCCTGCTGAGGGAGAGCAGGTGCAAACCTTTCTGGAGTGTGGTAACAAATGAATGTATGCGGTTGTGTATTTGTGTGTATTTTGTTTTAGCATCAAGTAAAAGAGTCTTCATTCATGAGAGTTTCATTGAGTCCAGTGTAAGAGGCACAGCTGGGCCTGGTAGTTACTAAGTAATTGTTCTCTGACTCTTTCCCTCCACCTTGCTCTCTCTCTCCAGAGTCCTCATTATGCCTTTCTCTGGGATCATTTCTACCCTCTGCCTTCCACTGTGGACCTGAATTTTGCTTACTCATCAGTTGCACATGGGTGAAAACAGCCACTGGCCCAGAACTGATATGACTTTGTAGTTTCTTTAAAAAAATTTTATTATACTTACTTACTTACTTAATGCCATGCCAAATGTGTGGAAAGCCCAGGGATTGAACTCAGATCTTCAGAGGCACTTCAGCAGGTACTTTTACCTAGTAAGTCATCTCACTGGCCCAACTTTGTAGTTTCTGTATTTACTGTTCCTGAGTGACTTATGGTCTGTGGTCTGAGATAGAATTCTATGTGTTTCAAAACAAATCCTGTCATGAATGGCTGCTGTGTGATTGGCTAGGTCTAAATCAAGTATTCATCAAGTGTTCATAAATTGTCACACACACATCACTGTCCACTTAGGGGTGCTGTGGAACCAGATCGTCTGGGTAACTGGGGGGAGATAGGACAAGCAAATGGATTGATACAATAAGAAGGCTGGAAGGGAATGCGTGAAATGAAATGAAAACAACCACAATGCCTGATTAGACTCACATTAATTAATTAATTAAAATTGTCTATAAATTTCATTTTTGATCTTATATTTGTGAGTGTTTTGTCTGCATGTGTGTGTGTGTGTGTTACTCCATATATGTGCCCGGTTACATTTATTTATTTATATATATTAAAATTGTCTTTAATTTTATTTTTGATCTTATATGTGTGAGTGTTTTGTCTGCATATGTGTGTGTTACTCCATATGTGTGCCCAGTCACATTTATCTATCTATTTATTTATTTATTTTTATTAAAATTGTCTTTAATTTCATTTTTGATCTTATATGTGTGAGTATTTTGTCTGCATATATGTGTGTGTTACTCCATACGTGTGCCCGGTACCTGAGCGCATCTGAAGAAGGAATAGATCCCTTGGAATTAGAGTTATGGGTGGTTGTGAGCCACCATGTGGGTGCGGAACCAAAGACCCCTGCAAAAGCAAGAAGTGACTTACCCTCTGAGCCATCCCTCCAGCCCTAATGGTTAGACTTACGTTAAATAAAGTGGCATGAGTGTTGTGAGCTCTGATGTTTTATCTTTCTTTTCTAAGGAGTTATTAAGAGTAAGAACTTACTTATGAAGTTGAAAGTGTCAATAATAGGACTTGGCTATTGAAAAGATATATTTCCTTAGATTGACTCATGTTCGCCACTGTGTGTAGAAAAGGCCATGGGTACAGGCACAATCATTTATTCTGTTGCCAGTTGCCTTTATAAGGAGGCCATTAAAGTCATAAAAAGAATATTAGTAGGGTTGGGAAGATGGCTTGCCTTGAAAGGTCTTGAGCCCCAGAACCTAGGTAACAGAGCCAGGCCTGGTGGCACATGCTTGTCATCCCAGTGATGGGGAGGAGGTAGAGACAGGTCTATATCTAGGGCTTGCTGGCCAGATGTCTTGGCCCACTTGTCAAGTTCCAGGCTAGTGAGAGATGCTGTTTCAACAGCTATTGATAATGGCACCTGGAGAATGACATCCAAGGTTCATCAGTGGCTTTCATGTGAATACATATACGTGTGCACACATCCACATGCACACACACACACCAATAATATCATCTGATCAATCAACTAAGGTCATGCCCTTGACCAAAGAAAATAAAACAGAAAATCTCACTGGTGTTTTCCGATGCTGAAGTGACAAGTGCAAGGTTGTCCAGTGGTGTGAGAATTGTCTAAATAGTCTGCGCCGTAGATACCAGACAAGATAGAAAGACAAGACACTGGAATCATATACTTACATCTTAGAAAGCATGTGGGCAGGACACCTTATTTTAGAGATGAAGCCATTCTAACCAAGAGAAAGTAAGTAGAAACGCCAAGGTATTGGTGAGGCCTCAATGGAAGGAAAACAGGTCTTCTAAAATTCACACCTAGACTGCTGGATCTCAGGAACATCTTGATGCTGAATCAGACTTTGACTGACTAAGGAACCCTTGTATGTCTCCTGTAAAAGCAGAAGCTAAATCTTGGGGCTTAAAAGTAAAGAAGGAAGAGAGTGTCAGGGACAGTAGAAATCAGGGTCTCTTTTGATTCAGTCATCAGATAATTGGAGGGGTCCAGTCTGTCATTCTGTCATGCACTCATCAATTCATTCTTCCCCTGGACATTTATTATCTGGTTCTCTTTGTGGTTCTTGGAGAAGCACTGAGGAGTATGTAGAGAAGAATCTCTCCTCCCTCCGTGTGTGTGTGTGTGTGTGTGTGTGTGTGTGTGTGTGTGTGTGTGTATGCAAAGTATGAGTGTGTGGGTTTGCAGAGGCCAGAGGTCAAAACCAGATGTGTTCCTTTATCACTCCTCATCTTATTTTTTGAGACAGTGAAGCTCACATCCCACAGGGCAACAGATGTGCCTATTGACATTTGGGATTTAATGATAACCCCAAAGAATCAATTAACCATATAGATCTTGCAAGGTGAAGGACAGAACGGGGATTGGAAGGGAAGAGGTAGTGAGAGCAGATCCACTTGGTACGTAGATAAAATGAAACAGCAATAGAGTCTAGAAAATCCTAAAGTTCTGTGTGGCTGGAATGGAGGGACCACCAGGCAAAGCGGTCAGCGGTGAGCTAGGAGTAGGGCTGAGCTATGCCATGAAGTATGACTGACAGGATTTCTTCCAGCAGCTAAGCATAATTTAGTATTTTGGACTCAACTATTCTTCTACATCCCTTAGCAACAGGGTTTTGTTAATATTCTGAGTTTAGTATGGAGAAGAATGCCAAACTGGCTTTGAAGAGCTTTCTGTTGACAAGTCTGCGGCTAACTTTATCAGGAGATCAAGAAAGACACCAACCTTTAGAGGAGAGAGAGTTTGTTTGGGCTGGTAGTTATTGGATGTGGCTGTCTTTAACCAATGTTTGATGATTCAGCTTATAATGGCACTTTGCTGGCTTCTCACCAATTTGCACTTGCCCCTGTTCAACAGGGCATGCCTTGAGGTCTGATTATACGGGCATGTCTCCCACCCTCCTTTTTGTTTTTTGGTGAACTGACTTGACATTTCTGCCTGCCAAGAGCCAGGGAGTTTGCTGGCTCTCCACTGTGTACTTCCTCCATGAGGTCACATTGATGTTGCCTCATTTGAATGTCTGCCATTCTGGAGGTTTCCTGAAGCAGAAACTCAGTCAGTGTGTTCTAGAGCTGGGGACCTTTGGGACCTTTTGAAATCACTCTTCCTCTGGGGGAAGAGGAAGTTCTAGGAAGTCTTACAGAAGTGCAGGAGGGACTTAGGGCGGTAATGAAATGCAAAACCAGGTGTAAGGGGATCTCTTTCAGATTTCATAATGCGTTGAAGATTACTTTTGTGGTACTGTTTTTCAACTTGAGATTTCCAAAGTCTGTATCCATAGCTTTGCTTCATTCTTAGCAACAGACTTAGCAACTCAGAGAAAAACAAACTGACTAGTTGTCTGTATTTTTAAAATTCATTTTTAGATCTATTTATTTCATGTGTCTGAGTGTTGGACTGTATGTATGTGTACATGTATGTGACCTACATGTATGTGTACCACATTCCTGTCTGATGTCCATGGAACTCAGAAGAGGGTGTGGGAACTTTGTGGAAGGTTGTAAACCAACATCTAGGTGCTACGAATTGAACCTAAGTCCTCTGCAAGAGTAAGTACTCTTAACTGGATCTGTAATCTCATCCTCTAACTTCCTCAGGCTTTGGTGTCCTCCTCTGTAACTGGAAGGTCTCTTTATTCTCTGGCTCTAAAGAAATGCTCAATATGGGGGGACACAGAGAAGCTAAACTATGCAAAGAGCACACTGAAATTTACATGCAGAAGCACAGACTCAAGATGCCTTTGTGCTAGTGGGTGAAATATGGTATCCGTCTCACTTGTCTTTCTTTCCAGTTTGACCTGAGGAAATCACTTCCACTTCTTTTATTTTTGGTTGAAGTTTGGAAGAAATGAGCTACTTAAATCATAGTCTACTGGTAACCTGAATTTATACATAACTGAATTTGGTTGGCTTCTTAAAACAGATAAAGTATTATCTGTCTTCAGTCTGCTAAGATAAAAGATAAACCTTGGTGTTAATGCAAGAATGGTGTCTATAATATGACCATACAGTGTGTGTGTGTGTTTGTGGTTTTCTTTCTTTTTTTTTCTTTTGTGTGTGTGTGTGTGTGTGTGTGTGTGTGTGTGTGTGTGTATGTATGTATGTATGTATGAAGTCTTCATAAAAGGACAACATCCCTTCAGGAGTTGGTTTCTCTTTGATGTCCCTAAAGGTTAAAGAATAATGATCTAAAATGTATTTCAGTCTTTGGAATTGATTTAAAGGGAATAAAAAAGATAGGTCACTGCCAACAGTCTTAGATCCTTAGACAGCAAATGTCTCTTTAAAAGAAGCGAACAGCTGTGGGCCTTCTCTGTCCTCTGCAGAAAATGAGCTTTGGAAAGACAATTGCAAATGAACACATCTCATCTAGATTTCATCCTTTTTTCCTGGAGCTTCTGTCCTCACCCCTCCCTTTCAAAAGTAGAGCGCTTTAATTCTGTTTCTCCAGAGGATTCTGCTTTTCTTTCATGGGTAGGCTTAGGCTTAGGGTTAGAGGATAGGGATACAGTTAGGGCTAGGGCTGAGGGTTAGCATATAGGATTAGGATTAGAGGTTTAGGGTTAGGATTAGGAGATGGGGATAGGGTTAGGATTAGAGACTTAGGGTTAGAAGGTCAGGGTTAGGGTTAGGAGTTGGGATTGGGGTTAGAGGATAGGGTTAGGATTAGAGTGTTAGGGTTAGGGGTTAGGATAATGGGTTAGTGGGTAGGATTAGGATTAGAGGGTGAGAGTTAGGATTAGGGCTAAGGATAAGGTTAGGGATTAGGGGTTATAGTTAGGTTTAGGTCTTAGGCTTAGGAGTTAGGCTTAGGTGTTAGAGTTTGAGTTGATGATAGGGTTAGAGTTAAGTGTTAAAGAGTTAGAATTGGGTTATGATTAGGGTTAGTGTAAGTATGAGGGTTATAGTTCATGAGAATTTGATGAAAACTAATGAGAAAAATATCAACATCTGTTTATTAAAGAATTTAAAGAGCTATTTTGTTTTTATCTGGATTGCAATTGTATCCTCAAAATGAAGTTGATCTGGACATAGCAGCTTGTACCTGTAATAGAAGCGCTGATGAGGATGAGTTCTGAGAATCACCAAGGGTCTAAGATGAGCCTGGGCTATATCGTGAGTTCCAGGTCACCTACGCTACAGTCAGACTCTGTCTCAAATCCCAACTCCTACCCCTTCTCCACACCTCTATCAATTTCCCATCCCAATAACTGGTATAAAGTGCTGATCAGCAAATACATTAAAACTTCGTTCCTATCAGGATCTAGGGCTAGCCTAAGTGAACTTGTAATGCTGACTAAAATCATTTTGGTAAATCCAGCCTCCTGTTCTAGTCTTTTGCTTCTCACTAGTGAACCTCTCGTCACATGGGTACAATCCCGTGCATCCTCTTTCTATAGATGCATGTTTTATTGTCATTAAATCATATACCATAAGATTCTCTTTAATACTTCTAAAGCATAGAATCTGGTCATTTTTAGTAATGCAGAAAGCAGTAAAAAAATATCACTATTGAGTTGTAAAACATTTAAAACACAAGTGCCAAAGGAGCCATTAAGCAGGCATTCTTATCCCCTCTCCTCCATGTTTCTGGTAACTATGAATCTGTTTTCTGTCTCTATGGAATTTGAACATTTTTATGAATAAAATCCTATGGCATGTTACCTTTTGCATCTGGCTTCTCTTAGCTTAAGGTTTTTAGGGTTCACGTATATTGTAGCATGGATCAATGCTTCATTCCTTTTGAAGGCTTCATAACATTCCATTGTATTTATAAACCACATTTCTTCTCTTTATATTTCTGATCATTATCTAATATCTAGAGAATTTTGGCAAAGGTAATTCATAAATACATGTGTAAGTATAGCTAATATAACTGAAATCAAGAGCCCATCTATAGGATTTTTCACCATTTAAGTGTAAAATAGTCTGAAATAAAGTAATGGATTTTAAATCTCAGGATGAACCAGGTGGGTTGGGACATCATTAGTCCCAGCACTGGGGAAGCAGAAGCAGGTGGATCTTTGAGCTAGAGGCCAGCCTGCTCTACATAGTAAGTTCCAGGCCAGCCAATGCTAGATTGGGAGACCTTTTCTCAAAAACAACAGCAGCAGCAACAACAATGTCATCTCAGGGATGGAGGGACATTTTCAGGTAGACAGGGTTTCTCAATACATGGAATTAGATAGTGACAGCTAACCACTGACCCTATGATGGTTTTGGCATGAATTTCTTTGATTTATGCTGATTGGATTTGCCCAGTAACCTATAAATTTATAAATCTATACAAGAGTAGATTTATAGGTGTATGTGTATAAAATTTTTTCCCTTAAATTGGGAAAATGCCAACAATTATATCATTAATATTTGTGTGATTAACACTAGGCTCTTTACTCTCTTGTTTGAGACTCCTTGACAAAAACATGTTTTTTTCTTTTTTTTTGTTTCTTTTTCTCTTTGTAGTCCCACATGTCCCTAAGAATTTGTTCTTTATTTTCCTTTCCTCTCACCTTGTCAAATAATTTCTGTTGAGTGTCCTCAAATTCACCATTTTTTCTCTTTGTATCCTGTGTTGCACTACTGAGACCATGTGTTGTATTTCAGGAACATTTTTGCTGCACGTTCTAGTTCTCAAGTTTCTGTGCTTCTCCAACTTTGTGCTGAGATGCTTGTATTCTGCCGTCTGTTTAACATCTACTGTTTGCTCGCTGAGTGTTTTGGTGACAACCGCTCTACTCTGCAGACAGTTCTAACACCTGTATCATCTTAGTGCTTATTGTTTTTTCTCATTCAGTCAGAGATATTTCTGTTTCATGCTCCAAGAGTGATGCTTGATTGAACCCTGGGCATTCTGTATATTATAAGACCTGTTCTTTTCTTTAAAAAAGTATTATTATTATTATTATTATTATTATTATTATTATTATTATTATTTGTGTGTGTGTGTGTGTGTGTGTGTGTGTGTGTGTGTGTGTGTGTGTGTAGGGTTCTGAAGAGGCAAAAGAGGGTTTTATATTCCCTAGAGTTGGAGTTATGGGAGTTTGTAAGTCATCCTACATGGATGCTGGGAACTGAACTCAGGTCCTCTGAAAACATAGCAAGTATTCTTAACCACTGGGAAATCTTGCCAGCCCCCAAAGTGGTGCTTCTTTGAACGTTGCGTTTTAGATATCCTCTGATGTCACTGTAGTGTGTGTGCTGGTTAGTTTATCTCAATTTGACATAAACTAGAGTCATCTGGGACGAGGCAGCCTCAACTGAGGAATCATCTTCAGATTGGCCTGTGGCTGTGGTTATGGGGTACATTTTCTTGATTGATGATTGATGAAGGAGGGTCCAGCACACTGTGGGTGCTGCCACCCCTGGGCAGATGGTTTTGGGTTGCATAAGAAAGCAAGCTGAGCAAGCCGTGAAGAACAAGTCATTAAGCAGCAATCCTTCATGGTTTCTGCTTCAGTATTGGCCTCCAGGTTCCTGCCTTGACTTCCCTCAGTAATGGACTGTTACCTGGAAATGTAGTAGTAAATAAACTCTTTTCTCCTCTGAGCTGTTTTTGGTTAATGTTTTATCACAGGAACAGAAAAACGAACTAAGACAATAGATAGAAGAGGGGACTTGCTTACTGCTGCCTGGTGAGGGTCAAAGCATGGATTTTCTCTCTTGGTTTTACTGATACCCAGAGTGAAGGGTTCTTGTCACTGCTGAGTGGCATTGCTTCAGGCTCCTTAGCAGGTGTTAACTGGTACTTCCATGGTTTGGAGGGGCACCTGGTTACTGCTTCCATCATAGTTTTTACTGGTGCTGTAGAGGACATGGCTCTGTTGTCACTTTGTGGAGACACCTGGCTTCATATGAACTTGTCTAACACTGTTGTTAGTGGAGAGAGGAAGTGACTTTTAAAAATCAATAACTCCTTTGGATTGTACTGACTACCCTAATTTATTGGAAATCCACTTAATTATTATGTTGATAGAATGCTCTAATTTTTCTATTCATTTGATTATTCTCACATTACTTCTTCATGGCTCCCATATCTACTTCCCAAATGTGGATCTTTTTCCAGAACGGGTTTCTCTTGAGGCAGGACTTCCACCATGAGCATATCACTGTGTCCAGTCCTCTGGGTTCTCTTTCATTCTATGACTGCTAGACCTGTCCCCTGAGGTCCTCCCTTTCCTTGGAGCTTTAGTCCTGGCAGTCTTCTCCCTTGAGTAACATTTGTGTTTCTACCTCTGCCACCACTTTGCATGTGACAACTCCAACATAAAATGTGTTTCCTCTTGTCTTCAGTTATATCTTTGTTACTAATTTCCCAACCATTGTCCATAATGGGCCTGGGGCATTAAATCATCTGATGCCTTACTCTATCTTATCCATTTGTCCTTACCTAGGGTTGTATTTAGGACAAAAACCACACATTAAATATACTTCTGCTACTCATAAGCTGTGTAATGTTGAAAGCTTTATCAATTGATCTTCCCTGTCTAGGAAATGGAAATGATGATAATCGGAACTACAGAGACTTGATTTAAGGATAGAATGAGATCATTTGTGTACAGTATCCAAACATTATTAACGCCTTGTAAGGACTCAGTGATTGCAATTCTGGGGCCATCTGTTAATATAGGATGCTTTTCTCTCTACCCTATTGCTCAATCCCCAACCTTGGGTTTCCCTCTCCTTGGTTTTCTAAGTTGCTTCATTGTCTTTTCCTTCCTAAACCATCAAATGTATATTCAGCTTCTTTTCTACTCTTTAATTTGCATTTTTAAAAATGCGGATGTGTTTTGTGTCTTTGAAAAGATTTCTTCATTTTTATTTTGTGTGTATAACTGTTTGTCTGAGTGTGTGCATGTGCACCACAGTGTGCAATGCAGTGCCCTTGGAGGCCAGAAGAGGGTACTGGATTCCTTGGAATTGGACTTACCAGCTGTTGTGAGCAGCCTGATGTGGGTGCTGGGAGCTGAACCTTGATCCTCTTCCATAGCAGCCAGTGCTCTTAATTGCTGAACTATTTCTCCAGATCTCTTCTTTAAAGAAAATCACTTAAATATATTATTATATCCCCCTTACAGTTTTGCTTGTTCCTTGAATGACAGTTTTCTTTTTTCTTCAAATTTTATACATTTATCTGGCCTTAGCTCAAGTGCCAGAGTATTCTGTAGCCTCTCCCTCCTGTCCTAGTTTTCCCTTTTAGAATTTACTTAGAACTGGATTCACCAAACTAGAAACTGTGGCAACATAAGGTGCCATTTCCTTCTTCCCTCTTGGCCAGGTTAAGGGGCCTCTGTGCTTACCCAACCTATGTGTGTCAGTGATAGACTCTGCCCACTCTATAGCCTACTAATCTCTGAAACTGTGTACTCTTTTGCATTCTTCACTACTCAATTGACCAAACTCTGAGTGCTTAATCCTGGGAGTCTGTGAGATAGTAATAGAAGGAAGATGGATAAGGGCCAGTTTTGAACTTGCTCTTGACCCTCATTGCCTTACCTGAACTTCAAGTAAGACATCAATTGTTCCTGTAGCTCACAAACTATTGTGGATGGGGGGAAAGGGTGCAACGACACCACAGTTGAGATCCAGCAAAACTGAGGAAGTAGTAATTATGGAGGAGTGTGGTGAAAACTTCACCAGGGGGCTGGCAGGATGCATCCAGTAGGTAAAGGCTCTGGCTCCCTGCCTGTCACCATAAGGTGGATTCCCAGGACCCACCCACTTGTGGAAGGAGAAAAGTGACTTCTACAAATTGTCTTCTGATCTCCCCCCAGCACATGTGCACACACACGAGAGAGAGAGAGAGAGAGAGAGAGAGAGAGAGAGAGAGAGAGAGAGAGAGAGAGAGAGAGAGAGAGAGAAATCCTGGGAAAAGCAAAGGAGGCAGAGATGCGTCCTATACTGTTTATGAACTCCTTGGAAATGGAGCTGCAGTGTACTACCCTGAGGACACTGAAGGAGGAAGAGATAAAGGATCATATGGTTTTTGAGCTAGAAATCCCATACTATTCTTGTAACATCCGATTCTACGTCTGTATGCAAAATCTTAGTAGCGTTAGCCCTAAACTATTTTTTTAAATCTAATCTAGATTTGTCTTTCTGTGCTATTAAACTACCATTTAGCTACTTTCGTTTGTTTTCCCCCTTCTGTCTCTGTGGTTCTCTGATATAAATTGTGAATGGAGAAGTTGAACAGTGCCATGCTATTTTATGACATCTCATTTGGACATCTCTGGACCCAGCAACATGCTCGTCTGTTTCTGATTGACTTTGTGGCCTTGAGAATGATTTCTGGGCCAATGAAAGCCCCTTGTAAGAAGTTACAGAAAACAAACCTTTCTGATTGGGGGGGGGGGGAAATAACAAAACAAACAAACAAACAAACAAACAAACCACTCAATGAGAGAGTTTGGGTAGCTCTTCCAGAAGGTCTGAGAACCAGAGTAGGAGACAGCAGAGCCGGAATGAAGCCCTGGAACACATAGTCCTAAGGGGTCTGAGGCAGGTTCCACTGTTGTGGTGGGTACACATATCTGCCTGTACCACTGCTAGTAGTCACGGGATGTCACCATACCAGGACTGCTTCTAGGCGAGCCTCCCCAAACCAGACGGCTGTCGTCTTTGTCGGGTGCTAAAATGGATCCCCCTAGTGTTCCACCATTCTGACTTTACAATGATTGTTCCAGGTTCATGCTCTCTTTCAGAGAATGCTGGGAAAGTGAATATCCAGCATGTTAACCTCTGTAACGGGTGGCAGCTTGTCTGCCTCAAAAAGGGGGGGATTTCCCAAACACGAAGGGGACTCCCATGCCCAATACCGCAGTCACAAAGCTGTCTGTCCTGTGTCTGCTGTCAGAGTGTCCCTTAAGGAGTCTCTTAAGTCTCTGGGAAGTCCAAAGTACCTGTGCCTGAGGAACAGATTTTACGAGCTCCCCAACATAGAGGAAGGGAACTTGACTCAGGGAAATCAGGCATCGGAGAGAAAAACTCTTGGAGTCTTAGATTACTTACTGACCTCAAAAGCAGAAGGGCTGGCTCAGCCTTAGCTGGGATGGCAGTGAGCTAATTCTGGCTCACTAAGCAAAAGTGAAAATGGAATGTGGACACCATCGCCTTGATTTGTGAGCAGTTCTCAGAGATCATGAGTAAAAATCCGACATGCATCTTGTTCGCTCCACATTGCAAACCTGAAGAAACAGAGCAATGCTGTCCCCCTCCTCGATCCCCCCCACCCTTTTTATGCCGTACAGAGCGGGGGACTGTTGAATGCTGATGTGAAATGCCTTTTTTTGGGAGTTACATAACCCCCAGGTAGTGACCCAAGGTTGGGACCCTGCCTTTTAGCTCTCTTTCAACATTTTTTTCCCATTGTACTATGAGTACTTCCCCATAAGCATCCCCTTCCCCTTTATGTAATAAATAAGCTGTGCATGAAGCCTGAACCATAAGGAACATTACAAGAGCCTCTGGTGTCATGCGTGGTAATTGTGCTGATGGGATATACACATGGACTTTACTTCTTGGGGATGGCTATCTGGATGAGTGACGTTTTGTGTATTTTATTAAAAAGTAAACCTGGACAAGGCTTCTCTTCCGTAGTTTGAAGAATTGATACTATTGGTTTCGCTTATAAATATATTGACCTCAGGTTTAGTTCAGATTTATTTTACATTATTAAAAGAACCATGTCACATTGCGTAGGAAATCACAAAGGTATCTATATACCTAAGGAGTTAAGAGTTTAAGCCAAGAAAAAAAAATTTTTTTTCCTACCCAGCAACAAAGGTATTTTGGGTACAGAGCATGCTGCCTTGCCAGCTGCTCCTCCTTGGCTGTTATATTTACCTTCACAGCCTTCATCTCTTTTGGTGATTAATAGAAACTGGGGTGTGGGAGGGTGGATCTATCACTTTAAGAATATTAAGTTGATATAATCAAGTCAATAATCGGCAATTGGCTATTAAGCGACAGTCCCCAACATTCCCTTAGGGAACGGGAGTGCTGATACAAGGAGACAGCCTTGATTTATATTAGTCAACAAGGTTTTTTGAGTGGCACATGAGAAACATGAACTTGTGCTAAGTTTGGAGAGATTGAATTGCTGGGTTCACACCCCTGTAACACGGGCTAAGTCAGTGGCAGCAGGGCAGGCCAATGGGGCTAAGCTGATTTTGTACCTCAGTTTCTCCAGTAAGGTCTACGCTAAGTTGTTGTGTGTCTGAGTCTTCAGCTGTATTAGCTTATGATTCCTTCATGACTAAACCATTAGGAACTTGTCATTCCCCCTTCTTACAGAGGAGCAACCCAAAGCTGAGGGGGCTGGGGAATTTTCTTGCAGATCCAGAGCTAGCTAATAACGCCGTGGAGTGCAAACTTAGGTTGGGATGTTGTGGAGACATGTTGCCTCTGACTATCCACTGTTCATCATTTTAGTATTTACCCCTTTCCCCACAGACACCAACACACATTTGAATCCTCCCCGCCTTGCTACAATTACAGAATTTGGTGTTTAGTTGGGGGAATGGGTGCTTCAAAAACACAATTGGTGGACTTCCCAATGACATTTTTTTTTTTTTTGTCCCTGAGACAGGGTTTCTCTGTGTAGCTTTGGTGCCTGTCCTGGATCTTGCTCTGTAGACTAGGCTGGCCTTGAACTCAAGAGATCCACCTGGCTCTGCCTCCCGAGTGCTGGGATTAAAGGTGTGCGCCACTGACGCCCGGCTGACATTTCCTTTTGAGAGATTTAATTAGTATAATTCTCTGTAGCACTCATTAACTTGATACTTGTAACAGGTG
The DNA here is from genome assembly GCF_949786415.1 of Peromyscus eremicus. Lineage (NCBI taxonomy): Eukaryota > Metazoa > Chordata > Mammalia > Rodentia > Cricetidae > Peromyscus > Peromyscus eremicus. The sequence goes on from NC_081423.1 coordinate 92,292,934, forward strand.
TGATGATGTGGGTGATACATACAACGTCTACTTTACTGTAATCTTTGTTTCTGTGTAGAAAGGAATCATATATAAAGGTAGATTTGGGGAACTATGGTGGAAGGCAGTCTAATGAAGGGGTAGGTGCCAGAAGAGGGAAGGGATTCGTGGAGGATGAATTAAAGCAGTGGGTTTGCTTGGGGCCCTGGGGAACTTCCTGAAGGGTGAGCCATGGTGGACTAAAGGAGAAGGCTGTTAATACCAGCACAGCAGGAGCAAGCAGGAGCTGGGACACACAACACAGGGCTCCCAGACGAAGGAGGTTTGCTGAAGTGGAGCCTGTGTCCAAGCCAAGAAATAAAGAACTACCAGATGGTTGAGGTCACTTGGCTGGCCAGCCTGCTTCAACTCCATACTGAGAGGCTGCATCTGGAGCACAGCGGACAGAGGGGACAGGTGACTCTTAGGAAGGGACACAGGGAGTGAAAGGAGTCTTCACTAGCTGCCCTCAGGGTTACAGCACTGTAGCTCTCATGTACCTTGCTGTCTCCAATTTCTAGCCCCTATTCTCCATACTCTCCCATTAAGTCAAGCAATGGTTCTATTATCTCAGGCTGTAGGGAAATACTCTAATAGAATTGTTTATAAACTCAGATTTAGCTCTCTAAATTCCAAAGCTTTGTTTGAGCAATTTGCTTTTCATTATATTCTTTCTAAAAGATATTTATTGTTCTTGTCAGGTAATTCGGCTTATTCAGAAATAGCATTTTTTTGTTCATAGGTGTGTGGTGTGCATGTATATATATGTGCATGCTTCATGTGTATGCACATGTATGTGCATATGGAAGCCCGAGGTTGATGTCAGGAATCTTCCTGGATGGCTCTCCCATTTTATTCATTGAGGCAGGGTCTCTCAATCAGACCCAGAACATGCCTATATTGCTAGTTAATCAGCTTTTCTTTCTCTTCCAAGGCTGGAATTACAGGCGGGCCACCAGGACCTTCTAGCATTTATTGGGCTCTGGAAATCCCATTTTATTCATTGAGGCAGGGTCTCTCAATCAAACCCAGAACATGCCTATACTCCTAGTTAATCAGTTTTTCTCTTTCTTCCAAGGCTGGAATTATAGGTGGGCCACCAGGACCTTCTAGCATTTATTGGGCTCTGGAAATCTGAGCTAGAGACTTCATGCTTGCACAAGAAGTTCTTTAACCACTGAGCCAACTTCCTGGCTCAAGAAATCCTATTATTTTGCTGGTCTACAGTGCCCAAGAGACCCTGCTAGGGATTGATGAGGGGCGGGCCTTCCTGTTCCCAGCCTGGGCTTAGGTGTCTGTGTCCCCTCCGATCTCCTTGTCCCAGTCAGAATGGCTGCCAGGCCCACCCTGGCCCTGCTCTCAACTGCTCTTTGTCTTCCCTAGTATTTCTTTTCCACACCTTCGTCTCAGCTGGAGCTCCACTCTGGATCTCTACAAGTGAAGTTTGTAGCTATCTTCAGGAAATGAGAGGCTCCTGTCTTGTGGGGCTAGCTGATGGTATGCAGGGCTGCCGGATGTCCTCTGGGTGCTTGCGTTCATCTGGACTCTTTACACCGTGGCACAGAGGACTTGTTTACATTGCTAGAGGCATGGGTCCTTCTTTTTCTAGGTTGCCTCATTCTGTCCCCAGAATCCTGGCTTCCCCTGACACTGATGTTGCTAAAAGAAAGACTCCGTGATAACTGAGGGCCTAGAAAGTCTTGTAGGGCTGGTGGGGCTTAGATGTTGCTGTTATCAATCCTTTGTGTTAGGTCAAGGTGGCGGGCAGAGGCCAGTGCTCCTAGGATATAGTCTTTGAAAAGGTCATCAATCCTTTGGTGGCAGTGCCTAAAAGTTATACAGAAACCTGCTTTTCTCTTTCTGTTAGTGCTATCCAGGGCGTGGGATTTGGGGCCAGGCTACCCTTCATACCTACTAGCTGTGTACCTTAATATCTGCTCTTAAATAGGAGCTAATACTAGTACTCAGAAAATAGAATTAATATGAACAATATATGTTATATGATATGCATTATGTAGAATATACCATGTGTCTATTATTTATATATGAGCAGTCTCTAGGGACAAGTTTTTTTTCAGCAAGCAGATGTTGCATAGGGAATCACTGTTATTTTTCTTTATGAAGGTTTTCCGGGGGCACATTTTAAGTTTTATTAGTGTATATTCATTGTACATTTGTGCTGGCTAGTTTTACGCCAACTTGACACAAGCTAGAGTTTTCTGAAAGAGGGGGATCTCAATTGAGAAAATGTCTCCATAAGATCCAGCTGTAGGGCATTTTCTTAATTAGTGATTGATGGTGGAGGGCCCACCTCACTGTGGGTGGTGCTATCCTTGGGCTGGTGGTTCCAGGTTCTATAAGAAGGCAGATTGAGCAAGCCATGGTAAGCCAGCCAATGAGCAGGAACTCTCCATGCCCTCTGCATCAGTTCGTGCCTCCAGGTTCCAGCCCTGTTTGAGGTCCTGTCCTCACTGCTTTTGATGATGAAAAGTGATGTGGAACTGTGAGTGAAGTAACGCTTTTCCTCTCTAAGTTGATGTTGGTCGTGGTGTTTCATCACAGCAATAGTAACCCTGGCTGAGCTATACATACTGGTAGGAATTAGTTACTTCCCTGTTGCTGTGATAGAACGCCAGTAGAAGAAAGAGTTTATTATTCTGGCTTATGGTTCCAGAGGGTAAGAGTTTGTCATGGCAGGGAGGCAGGGCAGCAAGAGGCAGGTACGGTGGCAGGAGCAGGAAGCTTAGAGCTCACACCTTCAACAGCAAACACAAAGCAGAGGATCAGCCAGAAATGGGGCAGGCTGTGGACTCTCGGAGCCTGCCTGCCTGCCAGTGATGCATGTCCTTCAGCAAGGTCACTCCTCCATATAACCTCTGAAAAAGTGCACCAGTGAGGGACTATAGGTTCAACTACATGAGCCTATGGGGGACATTTCTCATTCAAACCCCCGTACTAGGTGCCATTAAGATGTTTTCATTGAATTATGTCATGCACTTTGACCAAATACACCCCTTGTTACCCTTTCTTGTTTCTTCCTGCCCTGTACATTTTTGTTTGTGAATGAAAAGCGAGTCTGGTTAGCATTTCCCGGATGCCTCCGACTGGCACATGCTGTATCTGAACTGATTTTAAAGATGCAGGAATTTCCAAGTAGGAGGTACCCATTGTGGTCATTTGGCTTGCAGTTGAAGCCTGGTTAAGTTAATGGCTGGACTTGGAGCCAATAGCATTTAAAATGGTTGCTTTCCAGAATGCCTGTCTGGGAGCTAAGAAGGGGGTGAAGCTGGGCCCCTCTCGTGGCTGCAGAAACTGCTCTCGTTTCTGTAACTGCTTCTCTCTCGCCGTGAGGGGCCTTTGGGTGTGAGATGAAGCCTTAGAGAACCTGGTCTGCCTCAGCCATCGTGTTTGCCTCTGTGCAGCATTCTGGAAGCAGAGCATGGGAGCTTAAGCCTAGTATTCAAATTCAGAGCAATCAAATCTTTCCTTGGATATGTCTAAAAATTCTGTACTCCGTGACAGTATTGCAAGGTCACCAAATATTTGTGTGTGTGCGCGCGCGTGCGTGCGTATGCGTGCGTGCGTGTGTGTGTAGGTGCATATGTGTGTGAGTGAACATGTGTACAGGTATATGTCACCTGTGTGAATGTGTGGGTGGAGGCAGAAAGGTGATATCAAGCATCTCCCTCCATTGCTCTCCACTTTCCTGAGGCATAGTCCCTTGCTAGCCTGCAGCTCATTGACTCAGCTTACCCAGCTAGCCAGTTTGCCCCAGGATTCCCGTCTCCATCTCCAAGTGCTGGGTTTATTGGTGGGCTTCTATGTTCCCCCACTTTTATGTGGGTAATGGTTGACTAAACTCTAGTCATCACTCTTGTGTGGTAAGCAGTTCTTACCATACACATCTGTTGAGCCATCTCTCCAGATTTCACACATTTTTTTGGCTTTCTTTCTTTCTTTCTTTCTTTCTTTCTTTCTTTCTTTCTTTCTTTCTTTCTTTTTCTCTCTTTCTTTTTTTCCCTCTCCTTCCTTCCTCCCTTCCTTCCTTCCTTCCTTTCTTCCTTCCTTCTGCTATGTGCATATGTATGGTTTGTACACATGTTCAGTCAAGCGGGAACATGTGCATGAGATGGTGCATATATTTGCATGTGCACGAAGAGGCCTGAGGTTGATGTTGGGAATCTTTTTCAGCTGCTCTTCCAGTGTATTTTTTGAGCCAAAGTCTAAATCAAACCCAAAGATCACAAATAGGGCTAGTCTATCAAGCCATCTTGCTCTGGGGATCCCACCTTCTAAGACTAGAATTGCAGGTAAACTGCCAAGCCCACTCAGCATTTACATGGGCTCTGGGGACTTGAACTCTGGTCCTCTTGCTTGTGTGGTAAGCACTTTAATAACTGAGTTATCTCTCCTGAGACTGGAATTACAAATGATGGTTAGCTGCCATGTGAGTGCTGGGAACCTAAACTGAGCTTTCTGGAAGAGGAGCTGGCGCTCATAACCACTGGCCCATCTCTCCAGCCCCTCACAGATGTATTTAAAACAACAAAATCTGTGGCAGACACTAACTAGAGAAACAAGAGTACTTATGGTCAAGACAACAGAATTTCAATAACGTGCACTAGGAACGCAATGCTGGAAAATGTAGACACATGTGGGCATAGAGCAGTGGTTCGCAACCCTCTTAATGCTGTGGCCCTTTTATACAGTTCCTCATGTTGCGGTGACCCCCAACCATAAAATTACTTTCATTGCTACTTCATAACTGTAATTTTGCTACTGTTGCGAACGTAAATAATTTTGGAGATAGAGGTTTGCCAAAGGGGTCATGACCCGTAGGTTAAGAACAGCTGGCATAGAGGGAAGAGGGCTTCATTTAACCTTTCAGGGAAATGGGATGGGTGGAGGTGAATCCTGAAATTCAGAGCTGCATTTGAACTGAATCCAAGGCATTGAGTACGTCTGCATGAGTCAGACTGGGAAAGGAAGCCCGTGAAAGACAAAGAAAGGAGCAACAGTAAGGGCAGAGACTCTCAAACCAGGCTGGCGTCTGAGAACAAGGCTCTGTCCTGGCTGAAGTGAGGAGAACAGTGGCAGAGGGCTGTCCGTGGCATGCTGGTGCTGGCTCATGGCTGCTCCTTGGGAGGCAGTTATTAAACAGCCAGTAATTTTGTAAGCTGGTAGTTAAAGCATTGGCAGCTTGAATGTACAATGGAGGAAATATTTATATCATGGCTGTCAGCAGATTCAAGGCCTTCTCGCCTCCTTCCCCAAAGGGGAGGCATGCATGGCTAGCACAGCATGAAATGCTATCCCTAGGGCCCCTCCTGTAGGTGATGGGCAGAGAGCACAGAAGGGTTGGAAAGGAAGCGAAGTGGTCAGGTTTGCAAATAAGAAAGCCACCTCTGTGTTCTGGGCTCTGTTCTTCAGAAAACAGACTCCAGTGAGGGAGATCTACTAGCAGGAGGTTTAGCCCAAGAGTGTTTTGAACTAGACTCTGAAGGGCAGCTGAGGAAGCAGTTTGGGGCAGGAAGAGGGGTTGAATGATGATACAGCAGTGACAAATCCCTCCAGAAAGCTCCATAGCCCATCAGAGCCCCATCCAGAGATATGAAGTTGGGTACCGCACACAGGCTGCCCTTGTTGGGGAGGGGTCATGGAATGATGGTGAAACATCTTTCTCCTACAGGGTTCCTGGAGGAGAAAGGGGTCAGGTTAAAGGCTATCTGTGGGGAGAGAGTTATCCCCATGTCTGCTATGAGTGGAGGAGGCGTGAGTTTGGCGGATATGTGATAGCCTTGGCATGGGGCTATAAGAAAGTAGGCTGAGGAAGCCATGGGAGAGCAAGCCAGCTACACTTCTCCATGGCCTCTGCAAAGAGACTGATTGAGAGTGGATTAGTCTGATAATCTCTGCTGAAGCTCAGGCCTGAGCACTGGGACAGTGGTGGGGATTGAGGAGGTTGGGATGGTGTAACTCGGGGAAGGCAGAGTCAGTGTTTAGACTAGTTTCCATATTGCAGGGGCTCTCAACTGAGAGTACACGGTTGCCCCCAGGGTACATTAGGCAATGTCTGGAGACTTGACAGGGGAGTTTCGTTTCTATTAGTTAACAGTTCTTGGGGGAAGGGAAGTCATTTTCTTCTGTGGTCCAGCCATTGGTAAGTTGCCCACACTCCTACAAATAACTCCCTATCCATGCTCATGCCAACAACCCTAATTAAACTCAGTGGGTCACAAACAAACAAACAACAACGAACCCAACCCAAGAAATAAAAGATAAGTAAAAATAAAGATAGGAAACTGAGAGGGATTGTTGAGAAGAAGGAGAAAGGGTTTAGGGAGTGAGAGAGGGTGATGGGATGAAAAGGACTAGAGTGCTTTATACCCACGCACTGTCAAAGAACTTTTAAGAAGTCTGAATGTCCCCACTGAGTGCCATAAAATAACTTTTTGGTGAAATTAAAAACTGGTGCTTTGGAAGTGGATGAAAACAAACAGGAAGGAGGGTGCTCTGTGAATAAATGTCCTCCCTCCTACTGGAAGGCTGGGTTTTTCAAGAAGTAGGAGAAAAAGGGTAAATTTAAGGCACTTTGGGCACTGAGGTCTTGGTCAGTGTCAAGTGAGTGCTTCGCAGACACTGAGCTCCCAGTTCAGTCTGCAGCCCCCAATGAGTAAACACAGACAACATGCAAAGGCGTTAGCGGGGTGATGACCCAAATGGTGAAGATGGAGAGGTGAAGCGGGACCTGGGATTTCGTTCCTGGAGAAGCACCGTGCAAAATGCATACGTTGTTTGATTGACATTTGTGCTTTACGCTGCCCTTCATTTCACTGTGAGTTGGTTATTTCAGAGTGATAGCCTGATTCAGCCAGAGGCACAAAATGTCCATGAAATGTCCCAGGACTCCTTGAGACCCTGGCAGTACCGCTGCTGAGACTGAGAGGGTGAAGGGTAGGTGTTGGGCAGAGGTGAAGGTGTAGATGTCTGGGATGGACACCAGTGAGAGAAGAATGAAAGGACAGTGCAGTGATGGCTTGACCAGGAACTACGTTTCAGACTAGGGAGATGATCTGCAAACCTTTTGTCTACAGAGCTGCATAGGAAATGCTGCAGGGTTGGTAGGCCAGAGGGTCTGGGTCGCACTTCCTATGCAGTAGCGTGAAAGCAGGCAGATGACCTGCAATTACATTTGAGTGTTTTATTCCAATAAATCTTTACTTAGCAAAAGAAATGGTGGGCTAGATTTGTCTCTCAAGGGTACTTGACTAACCCTAGACCAAAGTCATGAGAAATTGATTAGCACTGCTGTCTGTGGGAGGTGTGCAGACAGGGATGGAAATCCAGAGGTAAGGTTTATAGTGAAGGAGTCCAGCACGTCACTCCCTGTCTCTTCTGTCCATGTAATACCTTTCTTAACTGATCTGAAATGCCTATGCATGTGTGCTGGCTGGTTTTATGTCAACTTGACACAAGCTAGAGCCGTAGGACAGGAGGGAGCCTCAGCTGAGAAAATGCCTCCTTAAGATCTGGCTGTAGGCAAGCCTGTAGGGCATTTTCTTAACTAAAGATTGATGTAGGTTAAGCCACCCCTGGGCTGATGGTCCTGGGTGGTATAAGAAAGCAGGCTGAGGAAGCCATGGGAGAGCAAGCCAGTAAGCTAACTCCTCCATGGCCTCTGCATCAGGTCCTGCCTCCAGGTTCCTGTTTGAGTTCCTGTCCTGACTTCCTTCAGTGATGAACACTGAGGTGGAAGCATAAACCAAATAAACCCTTCCTTCCCCAGTTGGTTTGGTCATGGTGTTTCACCACAGCAATAGTAACCCTAAGACAATATGTACATTTAAAAATTACTTATTATTTGTTTAATATATATGAGCATTTTACCTGATATATGTATGTGTACCACATGCATTCCTTAGGCTCACAGAGGCCAGAAGAGGGTGCTGGATCTCCTGGAATTGGAGTTACAGATGGTTTTGAGCTAGCCTGTAGGTGCTAGGAATTGAACCTGGGTCCTTTGCAAGATCAGCCAGTGCACTTAACCACTGAGCCATTACTCTAGCCTCTATATGTGCATTTCTAGGTATATAGTTATGCATTTGAATTGCTTATTGATTGATGATAATTGATTTCCTATTAGTTTTGGGAGTGTTAGTAGGAAGAACCTTTCCTAACCCTCTCTCTTACCTCTTTTTTTTTTTTTTTTTAAAGATTTATTTGTTTATTATGTATACAATGTTCTGTCTGCATGTATGCCAGATCTCATTATGGATGGTGGTGAGCCACCATGTAGTTGCTGGGAATTCAACTCAGGACCTCTGGAAGAATGGCTAGTGCTCGTAACCGCTGAGGCATCTCTCCAGCCCCCGTCTCTTACCTCTTTTTATAAATACAATTAGTTATTTTTCTCTTGGGTGTAGCTCTTAGTCACATTTTCTTCTATTTGCCTTTGACCTTGGGTCAGTTCTCTGCCTTGACTGTGTATTAGAATCTCCTGGGGGAAATTTTAGACCTCAGAATACCCAGACCCAATGTGCAACTATTAATCAGAGCTCTAGGGACTGGCCCAGGCATCATTATGTTTTTATAAAGCTCCCTGGTGAGGAGGGGGAGGGGTTCTCGGTGTAGCCAAGGTTGATAGTCACTTCCTGGGATTTAAAGAAGACAAAAAGACATCTTTAACACTTTCTTTAGCTCTTCAAGTAAATTTTGTGTAGGTAAAGGTTAGGGCCCCACAGTTTTAAAAATGAAAACGGGATACTTACAGTTTTAAGGGCTGTCTGTGTTCAGACATTCTTATTTCCTAGAGACAAAATTGAAACTCTTTTTTTTTTTTTTTTTTTTTTTTTTTTTTTTTTTTTGTGGTCCTGTAGAGGCAATAAAAGAAATACCAGGAAGCTTTTGTGACATGGCTTATATTTCTGTGTTTCTAGCCAGAAGCAGTTTTTCCATCACCAAGCCTGTGTATGACAGCCTTTGAGGCTGGTGAAAGCATCCAGGTTCCGGTGATTAATTTATTACTCACAGAAGCCAACTGTACCAGAGGAAATGATGGGGACAGATGTTCCCATGCGGAGAGAGGGGCCTTATACTGTTGTGGCTGTGTATCTATCTCATGAGCTTTCCTAAGTATAGAGCTAAAAAGCTGAAGGGAGATTTCTCTTCAAGGCAAGAAGTAAATTCAAGGGAACATTTATAAAAATAAATTTTAATTAATTTATAAAATAAATTGAAATTAATTTGAATATATGGAGAGAAGTATTGCATTTTGTGAGTTGGATATTTTTACAGGGATCCTCACTGGAATATTGCTGAACACAGTATCCTTTTCATGTTATATGCAAGGGCTGGATATACCTCAGTTGATAAAAAGCTTGCTTATCTCTAGACCATATTAAAAACACAACTACCATCTACAAAGTTCCCCAAACAAAAAGCCCCTAAACTGGTGTGGTGGCACATGCCTGTAGCCCTAGAAGTTGGGAAATAGAGGTAGGAGGCCTAGAAGTTCAAGATTATCTTGGTTGAACAGTGAGTCTAAGGCCAGCTTGAGCAACATGGACTCTGCCTGAAAAACAAAAGAAGTGTGAGGTTTCAGCCTATGGCACCAGATCACTCAAGCATTTAATAGGCCCCATTTCAAACACCTAGTGCTTTTTTTCTTAACCAAGGTTTAGTCATGGGTGTTATTTGGTGTATGTGCAGTGGGCCTGGGTAGGTGCAGTGTTGTGACGAACTTTCCAATTGGAACCAAGCCATTTTGTCTCCTAAGCTTCCATTATGCTAAAGCTGTGAAGGTTCTTTGGTAAGGGACAATGGATAGACTTTAGAATCTTTGCTTTCTTGTTTAAAGATTTAATTTTCACTTTATTTTATGTGTATGAGTGTTTGCCTGCATGTGTATCTGCACCATGTGTATGCAGTGCCCTTGGAGGTCAGAAGAGGGCATCAGATTCCCTGGAGTTTGGAGTTACAGATGTTCGTGGGCTGCCATGTTGGTTCTGGAAATGGAACCTCTGCAAGAACAGGAAATGCTCTCAACTGCTGAGTCGTCTCTCTCCTCCTCCATCCCTTAGGATTCTGTCTAGTGCATGCAACTGGATATTGACAGAAATAGTTGCACTCATCATTTTTTAGTACTTTTCTCGTGAAGATAACTGGACCATCACAATTCTGGATAGTTTAGTTGTTCAGCTATGCCCTGGCTCTGTATGGTGTCCCTGGCTCTGTATGGTGTCCCTGGGTTTCTTGATTCCCTTGGCTTTTCTTTCTTACCACAGGATGCTACTGTAGCCCTGTATATCATGACATCACATTGTCACAACACAGAGCAGGAAGAAAAGTGAAGTTCTTCTCTTCTAGTTCTTGGTATTATTTCTTTAAGCCAGGAAGGAATGTCTTTCCCAGGAGTATGCAGCAAACCCTTCCTCAGGTTTCAAACCTGCAGCCAAAATGTTTGCCTCTTGTTCTGGGTGTTCAACCCTTTGCTTGTAGTGGGTTGCATAGGGATTAATAAGCTTTTCCTGCAAAAGATCACATTATAAATGCTTTAGACTTCGTGGGTCACATTTGACTTCTGTTGCATAGTGTGCTGGTTAGGTTTTGTCAGTTTGACACAAAGTGAGTTACTTGGGCAGAGGGAATCTGGATTGAGGAATTGCCTCTAACAGACTGGCTGGTGTGCAAGCCTGTGGGGCATTATCTTGATGCCCAGCTCACTGTGGGTGATGCCACTCATGGGCAAATGGTCCTGGGTCCTTTAAAAAAGGTAGCTGAGCAAGCTACAAAGAGCAAGCTAGAAGTCAGCAGGCAGCATTCTTCTGAGGCTTCTGTCTCAGTTCCTGCCTCCAAATTCCTGCCTTAAGGACTTGCCCCGGCTTTTCCTCTATGATGAACTGGAACCTATATGCCTAATAATTTTTTTTCTCCCCTGAATTGCTTTAGATACATGATTTTTTTTGTTTTTGTTTTTGTTTTTTTTTTTTTGTTTGTTTTTTTACAGCAACAGAAAGCAAACTAGAACACACACCCTTGACCCTGAGAAGATATAAGGTCCATGAGGAGCACAAGGGGTGTATACTAGGATATGGCACCAGCATGAACTAAGCATATTTTATCTTCTGAATCTAGGGAGGGGGGCTCCCAACGTCCCTTCCCATGCCGTGGCCAAAACTGTGTTTTGTTTTGTTTGAGACAGGGTCTCACTATATAGCTCTAACTGGCCTGGAACTCACTACAGTGACCTAGCTAAACTCACAGAGATTTACCTGCCTCTACTTCTGGGAGTTCTGGGGTTAAAGGTATATGCCACCATCCCTGGCTTTAAACTGTGATCAAAAGCAGTTTTTAATTTAAAAAATTACATGCATATGTGTTTATGTCTATGTATAAGTCTGTATATGTGAGTGAATGTACCTGAACAGTACAGAATAGGTGTCGGAACTCTTGGAGCTGGGTTGCAGGCAGTTGTGAGCTGCCCATTGTGGGTGCTGGGAACCAAACTAGGGTACTCTCTGTAAGAGCAGTATGTGCTCTTAACCACTGAGCCATCTCTCCATCCCCAACCTAATTTTGTTAACAAATTGAATGAGAGAGCCAACAGTTTTTGCTGTGGAATAATCCTTCTGTTCACTGTGAATATATATTACTCTCATTGGTTAATAAAGAAATGGGTTAATATAATTTGTAAGAGCTAGTTAGTAATAAGCCTGAGCTATTGACCAAGCATTTATAATTAATATTAAACCTCTGTGTCAGTTATTTGGGAACTGGGGGACGGTACAGAAACTTCTGCCTACAAGTTTTTGCTTCAGAATCTAATTTGTAAACAAGGTAACTGAATGTGGTGGATAGTATTGATTGTCAGTTTAATGGAGTTTATAGTCAACCCAAGAGACACACAACCTCTATGTCTATGAGACATTCCCAGAAAGGCTTAGATGAGAAGTGAAGACCCACCCTGAATGTGAGCTGGGGTCCCAGACCTGATAAAAAGGAGAAAGCGAGCTGAGCACCAGCATTCATCTCCCTCTGCTTCCTGACTGCAGATATCATGTGACCAGCTGCTGTATTCTCCTGCCATTGTGACTTCCCTGCCATGAATGACTGCACCCTCAAACTGTGAGACAAAACAAAGCCTTCCTTCTTTAAGCCTTCTTTGTCACGGCAAGGAGAAAAGTAACTAATACATTGAATACAGTAAGAAATTAGCTGTGGAGGAAAGAAAATTGGTTTAAGAGCGACAGGTTAGATGCAAGACTGGTTAAAACCCATTAGGGCTCCCGAGGCAGTGATTATTGGGGATATTTTTTGCTATCAGAGAGAAATGATCCCCATCTATGTAAGTATTAATATAAATTAATATATAACCTTGGGAAGTCAGACAATTGGTGCCTTACCCAGGGGTTCTGGCACACCAAGCTGCCTCAGAGTCACCTAGGACTTGCTGCATGCACAAGTGTGGCCAAAGCCCAGTTTCTTATTCAGGAGTGTGTTAGTTACTTCTGCAGTTGCTGTGACCAAATACCTGAGGAAGAACTTACGGGAGCTGAGGGAGACCCATCATGGTAGAGAAGGCTTAACAGCAGGAGTGTGAGGCAGCTGGTCAAGCTGCATCCCCGGTCAGGGAGCAGAGAGATGAATGCTGTCACTTTGTCACTTAGCTGGCCTTTTCCTTTTCTACTTTTTATTCAGTTTTAGATCTATAGTCTATAGGATGATACTGTTCACATTCTGGGTGTCTCTTTCCCCTTAGTTAATCCTCTCTAGACACTTTCCCACTGACATATTCACAGGTATACCTCACTTATTCTCTATATCTTTCCTCTCCATCTCTCTTCTCCTCTCCCCTCCCCCTCCCTTCTCCTCTCCCCACCCGATTCCCTTATCTTCCCTCCTCCTCTCTTTCTTTTCTCTTATGACCTTCAATTTTTTGATTCTCTTGCCTCACCTTCCAGAGCCCTGGGATTGCAGTCATACAGTACCAAGGCCAGTTTTTTTTTTTTTGTTTGTTTGGTTTTTTTTTTGGTTTTTCAAGACAGGGTTTCTCTGTGTAGTTTTGGTGCCTGTCCTGGAACTCACTCTGTAGACCAGGATGGCCTCGAACTCACAGAGATCTGCCTGGCTCTGCTTCCCGAGTGCTGGGATTAAAGGTGTGCCACCACCACCCTGCACCATGCCCAGTTTTATCCTGAACATGCATTTCTCCTTCTTTCCTTCCTTCCTTCCTTCCTTCCTTCCTTCCTTCCTTCCTTCCTTCCTTCCTTTTCTTTCTTTCTTTCCTCTTTTTCTTTTTTTTGTTTCCTTTCTTCTTTCTTTCTTCTCTCTCACTCTTCTCCCTTCTTTTGCTTGCTTGCCTTTTTTTTTTTTTAACCCTGAAGGTACTAGGGATTTAATTTAACCCAGAATTTAAGAATGCCAGACAAGTACCCTAGCACTGACCTGCTGTGGGATAATAATATTGTACACTGTAAAGATTTGTCACTCGAATTGATTTAATAAAATGCTGATCAGCCAGTAGCCAGGCAGGAAGTATAGGCGGGGCGAGCAGACCAGGAGAATTCTGGGAAAAGGAAGGGTGGAGCCAGGAGTTGCCAACCATATGCAGAGGAAGCAAGATGAGAATGTTGGACTGAGAAAGGGTACCAAGCCAGGTGGCTAAACATAGATAAGAATTATGGGTTAATTTGAGTATAAGAGCTAGTTAGTAATAAACCTGAGCTACAGGCTGAGCATTTATAAGTAATATTAAGCCTCCAAATCAATTATTTGGGAAGCATCTGCTGGGTATTTGGGAGTTGCTAGCCAGACACAGAAACTTCTGCCAATGTGTGACACCCAATGTAGGGCAAGAACCCGTGACCCTGAGATTAAGAGTCTCATGTTCTACCAACTGAGCTAGCTGGGCGTATTTCAACATGCATAGCTTAATCTTTGAGATAAGCATATGCTAATGGCAGGATCAACCAGGTAATGTGCCAGCTCTACCCTGGGAAATTACTAATCCCATTAAGTTGACAATCAAAATTAATCACTGCAGGGGTTGGAGAGATGGCTCAGTGGCTAAGAGCACTGGCTGCTCTTCCAGAGGACCTGGGTTCAATTCCCAGCACCCACATGGCAGCTCATAGCTGCCTTTAACTCTAGTTGCAAGGGGGATTGGACACCTTCATACAGACATGCATGCAGGCAAAATATGAATTCACAAAATTAACCACTACAATAAATCTGACATGGTAATAGTTATTTATTTTCTTTCTTTAAGATTTACTTTTTAATGACTTATGTGTGTATATTTATGTCTATGCATGAATATACATACATGCATGCAGATGCCCACACAGGATAGGAGAGGGGTGCTTTGGATCCCCTGCAGCTGGAGTTAAAGGAACTTGTGAACCACCATGTGGATGCCTGGAACTGAACTAGGGTCCACTGCAAGAGCAATTTTTTTTTAAAGATTTTATTTATTATGTATACAGTGTTCTGCCTGCATGTATATCTGATGCCAGAAGAGGGCACCAGATCTCATTATAGATGGTTGTGAGCCACCATGTGGTTGCTGGGAATTGAACTCAGGTCCCCTGGAAGAGCAGCAAGTGCTCTTTACCTTTGAGTCATCTCTCCAGCCCACAAGAGTAATTCTTAAGCATGGAGCCATGTCTCCAGTTCTCCTATGTAACACGATCTTAAAAGGTCTTATTAATAAAAACAAACCCGGATCCTGGTATTGGGGTGAATTCTGAAAAGCAGAGCAAGCCACAGCTAACCTCACCCCGAAAACTCCTTATTAGATTCTGTTTCCACGAATCTTCAGACTGAAAGTTTGAGTCCTCATTTGAATGGATCTCAGCTGAACTGCTGCTGAAACCCTAAAAGCTTAAAGGGCTTCTAGTTCCTGGTCCACATGCCTTAATATACCTTTGTGCTTCCTGCCATCACTTCCTGGGATTAAAGGTGTGTGTCTTTCCTAAGCAATACATGAGATCTCAAGTGCTGGGATTAAAGGTGTGTGTCACCATGTCTGGCTGTTTCCAGTGTGGCCTTGAACTCACAGAGATCCAGATGGATCTCTGCCTCTGGAATGCTAGGATTAAAGGTGTGAGTGCCACCATTTTCTGGCCTCTATGTCTATGTAGTGGCTGTTCTGTTCTCTGACCCCAGATAAGTTTATTAGGGTGCACAATATATTGGGGAACACAATATCAGCACACCCCTACCTTAAAAAAAAGGTGTATTTAAGGCCAGTGAGATGACTCACTGGGTAAAAGTGCTTGTTGCCAAGTCTGATGACCCGAATTCAATCTTTGTGTTTCAAAAGGTGCAAGGAGGGAACTGGCTCGCGTATGTTATCCTCTGATCTATACATGTGACCTGTTGCATGTACCTGCCCACACATGCATACACAAGTATGAATAAATGTAATAAAAATATATAGACAAAATTTACATTCACAATGACTATCCTAGGCCTGTTAAATCAATGTCTTATGGGGGGGGAGAGAGAGAGAGAAGCAAGCTTCTGCATTTAAAATAAATATATACTTTGGAGACCGATAGCACCCTGAGGCTTACTCTGTCTGTCTGTCTGTCTGCCTGCCTACCTACCTACCTACCTACCAATCTATCTATCTATTTATTTGGGAAAGGGTCTCACTATGTAGCTCTGGCTGGCCTGGGGCTCATCAAGTAGACCAGACTGACCTTGAACCCACAAAGCTCTGTCTGCCTCTGCCTCCCAAGTGCTGGGACCAAAGGTATGCGCCACCATGTCTAGCCTTACTTGGAGGTTTTAAGAACTGTGTTCCAGGGCAGATCTTAGCTTGAGTTGTCTGTTATTTCCTCTAAAGCTTTAGAATAAAGAAGCCCTAGCTGAAAACGAGTGTTGCCTGTGCTGAGGCCGAGGATGCTCGCCCACCTCGGCTGGCTCTGTGTTGCCCTTAGTAGCATCTTTGTCCCACTGTTGGCCCCCGATTCTCACCTGGCTTTCATTTCCACTTCGATTCCCTTTGCCAACTGCTTTTTAGAAAATGTAGCATCTCTGGGTTTGGGGGGAAAAGGAAAAGGAGTTTTTCTTCACATTTTGTCCATTACTAGATAAAAAGTCTATTTTTGTGTGTGTCGCTTTTGGGTCAAGTTCATCATGTGTCTTTGCTGTTCTGGATTTTCTTTCTGTCCACTTACATCTTAATAAGTAAGAACCTGGCTCCTCTACACTTCTCTAAAACACTTCTTGCAGGACTAGAGAGATGACTCAGTGGTTAAGAGCACTTTCTGCTCTTTCAGAGGGCCTGAGTTCAGTTCCTATCACTGAGGGCAGGTGACCCACAACTGCCTGTAACTCTAGCTCCAGGGGATCTGATACCCTCTTCTGGTCTCCAAAGACACTTGCGTGTGCGTATACACACACACACACACACACACACACACACACACACACACACACACACTCTTATCCACATAGGAAAATATAAATAAGCCTGTGAATAAATACATAAAAAAAAATCCCTCTTCTTTCAGAAGTTACCAGAACCTACCATATTTTTAAGTTCCCTGACCTTTTGAAACACTTTAAGCAAAACCCTGTAGAGGCTGGCACACTCATTTTAACAACTCTGTGTTGGTTCTGCGCTCCTTTGCTGGTGTGCAACACTGAGCATGAATGCCTGTGTCCATGCCAGGGAGAAGTTGGACTTCACTCTGCTTTTGTTTGCCAACCTCCAGGCAGCAAAGTAGCCAGTCCCCGAACATTTTTACATTAAGAACATGTTCTACAAATTTGGATTTGCTACCATTTTATTTCCCTTTTCATCGTTAAGCCAGTTTTTTAACTCCCAATCCCTTCATTTGCAGAATTCCTTCAGATGAGTTCGTGGTTTTTCTTATGATGTTTTATTAATAGTCTATAGTTGATTCAGATGGGCATCTCCCTTTGTTTTATAAGGTGCGCCTAGCTTTTCCTGTTGCTGTAATCAAACACAGTGACAAAGGTAATTTAGGTTCAAGGTAATGGTCCATCACGGCAGGGAAGTCAAGGCAATAAGAACTGAAAGCAAGTGGTTAAAGCTCCTCCACAGTGAGGAGCAGAGAACAATGAGTGCATGCCAGTGTTCTGCTCACTTTCTTCACTTCATGTAGTTCAGGATCCCCTGGTGAGGGAAGGGTTGTACCACAATTAAGATGAGTCTTCCAGTATCAACTCACTGAAGGCAGTCTCTTACAGATGTGTCTGCTGGTAATTCTGGGTTGTGTCAAGTTGACAGTGCCAACCAGGGTCACTAAATAAGTTATTATTATCCCTTTAGGAACCTGTAAAGAGACGGCTGGAGAGGGGACTCTGCAGTGGAGAGCACTGGTTGCTTTCCCAGAGGACCTGGGCTTGATTCCCTGCACTCATATGGTGCCTCACGACCGCTGGTAACTCCAGTCTCAGGGAATACCCTCTTCGGGCCTCTGCAGGCACCATATGTGTGTGGTGCACAGATTCATATTCAAGCCAAACACCCGCACACATAAAATAAAATTAAATAAAAAAAAAGAATCTGTAAAGTAGATCCTTAAAATTTGAGGAAAGGAAAATATTTAGATAGAAAGGAAATCGAAAAAGGGAGAATTTAGGGCATTTCTGAGAAATCTCTTCACTTACCCCCTCTCTTCCTCTCCTTCCTCCCATTTCCCCTTCCCCCGTTCCAGCTCCCTAAACTGCTTCCCTTTTCCTTTTCTGTTTTTCTTTCTCCCTTTCATATTCAGCAAGCACATTTCATTTATATTAGGCTCTGGTGATTGTACAGTAAAACAGACTGGGTCCCTGTAACTCTTATAAAGAAAACATTTAATTGGGATGGCTTGCCAATTTCAGAGGTTCAGTCCATTGTCATCATGGTGGGGAGCGTGGCGACATGTAGGCAGCCGTGGTACTGAAGCTGAGAGTCCTGTATCTTCACTCAGAGGCAACAGGAAGTCAACTGATAGTCCCACTGAGGGAAGTTGGAGCAAAAGGGACCTCAAAGCTGGCTCCTACAGTGACACACTTCTTCTAACAAGGCCACACTTCCTAATAATGCCACTCCCTTTGGGGGCCATTTTCTTTCAAACCACCACAGCCTCTTACCTTCAAGGTGCTTCCAGCTTAGTACACGGCAGCCATATCTTCAGAACAATATAATAGATTGTTAGATGTAGAGGAAAGGTCAGGGCCCAGCGGTGGAGAGAAGAGTGAAGAAGATGAGGGAGGTGAGAGATATCAGGTCCAAGCGAAATTCCAGTTCCTCCAGCTCCAAAAGACAGTCCGAATATCCAGAAATGAGCTCAGCCTGGACTATAAGAGGATTCCTAGCAGTTAGATAAAAGCCAGCATTCCTGGGGACTTGTGAAGCAGGATCCAGTCTACCAAAGGGAGTCATTTCCCCTACCTCTGTCAGAAGGGACCTGTGGTGCTTATCAGCATCTCAAAGCTCATGCTGGCCTCCTGGCTCCCTCAGTATCACAAGTACCTGTTACACATTTCAAAGGCCATGCTAGCATCCTAGCCCTTCTCACCTCCTCCCCTTACCCTAAACTCCCTCCAGTTCACAGGCTTCTCTCCCCCCAGCTACTCATCCTCCTTATAACCTGGATATTCTCTAGGTTCCTGCTTCCACTGTTTCCACAATGCTTTCTCTCTTCTCGATCTCCTGCTATTCACCCTTCTCTTGTAGATAGCCCAGCCATGTGCAGTCTGCTGGCCATGTTCCTGAAGGCCACTTCTTTCTCTCTCTGCTCTGGACTCTTCCAGATGCCTCTGGCTGTCCTAGCTCCTCTCCTATCTGCAGTAAACTCTCTTATACCATGGAGCTGTTATGTGGAGAATGAGCAGGGATCGAATAAGTGAAAGGGCACTATTTGAGCAGATGTTGAAAGGTGTCCTCATGGTGTGGGCTTGAAGGTGGAGTTACTGGAGCTGGAATAGGAGAAGCAAGATAAACTGATACAGGTGAGGAGGACTGAGAGATGAAGGTAGGCAAAGGGGATCCCCAGTGCGGACGGATGAAGGGTCACTCTATCTGTGTAACAAGGAAGATGACAGTAGATTGGAGAAGTGTAACCCTGGAAGGTGAGCCATCAGCAAGAAACCAGCGGAAAAGCTTAGGTAAGACTCCAGAGACTCAGATTTGGCAGAGAGGAGACACTTGAAGTCAGACACTTCTGGGCTAGGATGGGATGCGCGGCACAGGCTAGAGGTCAGGTCAACCCCTGCAGAGGAGAGAAGGAAGAGCCACTTAGAGAAGTAGGAGGAAGAGATGATGGATTTAAAACACTCCCCACCCCTTTGGACTAGTTGGGAAGGAAGCCCTATTGGCTGATTGGTTGGCTGGTTGATTGGTTGCGAAAGGTCTCAAGTATTCCAAGCTTGCTCCCAGCTAGTCAAGGATGACTTTGGATTTCCAATCTCCCAGCCTCTGTCTCTCTAGTGCTGGCATCACAGCTGTGTGGTATTATTCCTGGTAGGTCTGGGGATCTAACCTAGGGTTCGTGAGCTGCATGCCTAGCCTGAAAAGTCCTTTTCTGAAGTGACATGAAAGGCAGTCCCTTATTCTTTGGCCTCCTGGAATAGCTCAGGACAGAAATACTCCCTTTCTGCCTACGGCTCTTAAAATGACTGGGAGAAAGTTCCTTTGATTTTCTTTTCCCAAGAGGTCACATTCCTGACTCTGCAGCCCTGGCTGACCTGAAACTAGCTAGGTTGACCAGGCTGGCTTGGAACTCATAGACATCCACCTGCCTCTGCCTCTTGAGTGCTGGGATTAAAGGCATGCACTACCATACCTGCTTTGTGTACGTTGGTTTTTAAATGTCTTACCTGCTGTGCTGGTACATCCAGCCACAGATGGTCCAGATGAAAGGAAAGAGTGATACTCGGGGCTCGAACTCACCTTCCTCCCTTTTTCCTTCTGCAGAGATTTCTTCCTGCCAATTTTTACAACAGATTCTCTGAGTTGTTGGGTCAATGATCCCGAGGGGTGGAGGAGACCATGCTGAGACCACTGAATGGCCTCGCTTTGTCTGGCTGCATGTTTTCCCGACTGTTTATGGTTTCTGACAGGG